>NW_026711575.1:220000-238872 GCF_026419965.1 Kogia breviceps | reverse complement strand
GTCCTCAGCGACAGACGCCAGAGAAGACCGTGTCAGCACCTATCTGGTGGCAAAAAAGGCCCATTTCGGGCGAAAAAAATCACGGCGCCCGGCAGCGGGGCCCACGCACGCGTCGCAGGGGGGGTCCCCGGGACCTCGGTCCGGCCGCCTGTCCCCAACACTTCCCCATCCACACCAGCCCCGGAGCTCTCGGGGCCATCTGGTCGACCCGAGGAGCTTGGGGGGAGTGGGGGGGGGGGGTGGGGGGGAGGGGGGGGGGCGGGCCAAGCGGGGCGGGCAAACGTGGGAGAGGGCCGCGAGCCGGGTCGCCCTCCCCGGTTCACCCGCACGGGCAGGTACCGGTCCCTCCGAGTCTCCGGGCCAAGACTTGGTGAAAGGAAAAGAAATATCTCACTCGGCCGTCTCCGACGAGCGGGCCCCACGGGGGACCGCGCCCGGGCCCGGGCCGCCCTATCCGGGCCACCCAGGACGGCTCGGGCGGGCCGGTCCCCACCCCCACCCCGGCCGGGACTCGCGGCGGGTGGAGGAGAGGGGGCGGGGGAGGGAGGGTGAGAAAAATCTCAAAGTCCGCCGACCAGGACCCCCCGTGGGCACGCTGAAGGGCCGGGTGCGCCCTCCCCGGCCACCCGCGCGAGCAAGGCCCGGTCCGTCCACGTCCACGGACCCAGGGGCACTTGGAAACATTTTGCCCCGGGAGGCGCCTCCCAGGCGACCAGAGCCCACGAGGGAGGGACCGCACCCGGGCCCGGGCCCGGGCCGGTCTCTCCGGGTCACCCCTCGCGGCCCAGGCCGGTCCCCACCTCCCGAGTCCGACTCGGCCAAACATCGGTGAGAAAGAATCCGACCACCGGGAGGGGCCCCACGCGCGCCCGCCACCGAGCCCGTCGCGCCCGCCACCGGCCTAACCTAAACGCACGGGCCCGGGCCGGTCCCCCACCTTCCGGAGCGGGGCGCTGTGGGGACCGCGGAAGAGAGGAAGGGAGGGTGGGGGGGGTCGGGGAATGAACGCTCCAAAGGGTGAGCCAGGAGAAAGCCCGACCGACCGCCCATCCGCAGGCGCTCCGGAGGGCGCGGAAGACCCTCTCCCTTCCCACCGCGGCGGCCCGGCCCAGGTCGTGTCGGGTGGCCGGGTCGGTCCCCGCGGCCGGAGGGGAGCGGACGGATGCTGGTCGACCGGGCCAGGCGGTCCCCCAGAGCGGCTCGAGAGCGCGGCGACGGTCACACCCTCATAGACCTGCACGCCCAATCTCAAGCGACAGCAGGAGGCGCCCACGCCTGGGCGCCACCGGGACAGTGGCCACCAGCGTCGCCTGGCTGCCGGAACTCTGCCTCGGGCCCGGCGGCCGACTCACAGCCCTCACGAAGGTCGCCGAAGCTCCAGAGACAAGGGACAATATAAAAGCGGCCGCCAGGTGGCTCCCGACAACCGGCTCCAACGTCCCCGGGCCGGATCCCTGTCGCCGGCCGGCCACCGAGGACGCGGCGGCAGCGCCGGGCCGCCCAAACGCCCGAGCTCAGCCCGGGACGAGGCGGCGGGCGTCTGGCGCGGCGGCCCCGTGTCGTCCATCTCGGAGCTAGCTCCCCGGTCGGCACGACACGACACGGTGCGACCCGGGCAGCAGACGGGGGTGGGGGGGTGGGGGGCGGGGGAAGCCGGGGAGATGTCGCCGGGAGGCTGTCTCGGAGGAGACGCGCTCCCCAACGCGATTCCTGGGCGGGGGGGAAATCCCGCGGAGACGCCGGCGGGGCCCGGGGCGCCCGGCACGGGTTGCCCAGAGGGGCACGAGCAAGATCCCCGGCTGCCCGGACGGGGGGGAGGGAGGGAGGGAGGGAGGGAGGGAGGGAGGGAGGGAGGGAGGGAGGGACGGATGGAGGGACGGAGGGACGGAGGGACGGATGTAAGGACGGAGGGACGGACGGAGGGAGGGAGGGAGGGAGAGAGAGAGGGACGGAAGTCGGGGACTGGCAAACCGAAACCAGGCAAGCGCTCAGGGAACAACGCAGGAATTCGTCCAAAGACAACACATGGGTGCTGCGAGGGTGGGGAAAATGCACTTGCGGTCACGAGAACATGGATTTCATAACGGACTGACCACGATCCATCACGGGCCGGGCGGGGGTGGGGGGGGTGGGGGCGGGTGAGGCGGGGGTTGGGGGAATGCGGGCGGCTGGTGGGGAGGGGGCGAGGGTGGAGTCAATAGCCATCCACTAAAGAAACTGAGTTCCGGTACGTCGACACAAGGCAACACTCTGAGTGCGAGTGTGTGTGAGCGTGTGTGTGCGTGTGCGTGCGTGCGTGTGTGTGTGGAGTGCGGTGAGTACTGACAGCGAACCGTAGTCCCACCAGGACCACACCAAACCATACCAACCAAGAAGTCAAGCTGTAGAACTTCTCTGGCCTTTAAAACAAAGAGAAAAGCGTGCACGTATCGCATACGTACACACATTACGTACGCTTGTGGCATACGTATACGTGGACGTGGACGTATAAAGGCCTAGGACAAGCCCAAGCACATCCCGTCAGGGGAGCCTATCCAAAACAGACCAAGACCTCACACAATTCAGCCTCCAGAAAACAAGCGACCCAGTGAGAAAAGTGGGCAGGAGGCCAGAACAGAACATTTTCATTAGAGAAAAAAAAGAAGAAGAGAAAAAAAGAAAAAAAGAAAAAAGAAAGAAAGAAAGAACACAACTTTCTTAGTAAAAACCAAACAAACAAAACACAACAACAAAACAAACAGAAATAAAACAGAAAACCTCTTTTAGTGAAAGAATTCAACGGGGCAACGAAAAAAGCGCACACACGCATCTCTCTGGACGAAGATATTCGGACAGGCACAGGATCTGGAGTTGCGACAGCAAGTTCGTACAAGCAGAAAAAGTGCCTCCTTCCTCCCGATCCAACACGTATTTTTCAAGCTGAGAGAGACCACCACCACCGTGGCACGCCGGAGGGAGGACTCAGAGATGTCACCCGGCGGGTGAGAGAACGGCTCTCCGACAAAAGACAGCAGTATGGAAAACAGAAAGGAAGTCCCTCAAAACACTGCACAGAAAACTACCATGCGACCCAGCAACTCCACTAAGTGCCCACGGAGGGGGTAAAGACGACACGTACATGTCTATCTGTACCAACACCTGTAACGATGGAGAGATAGGTACGGACGCACTGTTAGCGCTCTCTGTGCCCGTACGTCTATATCTATGAGAGAAGGACCGGGTGGGGGGTGGGGGGTGGGGGGTGGGGGTGCGGAGAGAGAAGTGAGACAAAGAGTGGACAGTCACGTGAGTGCAGTAGGTAAGGAAGATTAAGACGACAAACAAACTCCCAACAGTGGTCCTGTAAGTCAACCATCAAGATTTCGATATCATGATGTCATCAAGCACCAACCCTTCTGAAGGGACACAGCGACACACAGGGCTCACTTGGCAGGGCAGTTCAGGACCCTAAAATGACCGTGAAAGGTGAAGCTCGAAAAAGCAATCTTGTTCATCCACGGGGGGAAAATACCGTTCTCCCACGACATTCAAAAATCCTATCAGGGGGCTTCCCTGGTGGCGCAGTGGTTGAGAGTCCGCCTGCCGATGCAGGGGACACGGGTTCGTGCCCTGGTCCGGGAAGATCCCACATGCCGCGGAGCGGCTGGGCCCGTGAGCCATGGCCGCTGGGCCTGCGCGTCCGGAGCCTGTGCTCCGCAATGGGAGAGGCCACAACAGTGAGAGGCCCGCGTACACAAAAAAAAAAAAAAAAAAAAAAAAAAAATCCTATCAAAACATTTTAAAACTCTCTTACTCGCTCACCATTTAAAAGGTAGAGAAATAAAAAGAGAGCCAAAGTACGATTTATTGAGTGGTGGACCGTCAAAGAAAGCATGCCATGAAAGCCTCCGATTCATTTTGGAAGGTCCTAGGAACAGCAATCTTCAACATTGCTCTCCTGCCTGCCTTCTTGGCGTGGTATCTTTTCTACATCTGGATAGCAGTCCTAGGTTTTGTGTGTTTGCTTGTTATTCCCCTAACTGAAGATCAGCCCTCCAACACGATAACCCTTTGTGCCCTCTGGGTCCTGAACTCTCTTCTCTGGAAGTGCTTTTCTGAATGGGAACGGTTTCACCACGTCATCGCCTGGAGACATCTTCAGCCTGTCCTCCCCCCACCCGCACCCCCGCCCGCCCCCCACCCTCTTCCTCCTCCTCCTCCTCCTCCTCCTCCTCCTCCTCCTCCTCCTCCTCCTCCTCCTCCTCCCCTTCCTCCTCCTCCTTTTTTTTCTTTGTTTTCTTCAGCTCTCCTTGCGCTGGTCTCTCACACGGTGGCAGCGTTGTCCTAGGCATGCCCAGGTGTCTCCTAACCCCATCCAAGTGATGACTCCCAGCGTCATCATTTTGGGTTTCTTAGCCGCACTTTCGTCGTTCCGGGCAATTCTTTCTTTTTATTTTCCATGGACGGGGGAGACCAGACCGGGCGGGGGGCAACACAACGACACACTGCGTGTGACCTGGGAAACAGACACATACACGCCAGGCAATCACCGACAGGCTCTGAAAGAGGATCGGTCCCCGGACACGGGGCACGCACGTTTGTTATCGGTGGAGTCACTGCAGACCGAACGGGAAGCAGCAGACTTTGAACTTGACGCAGCTACCGTTCATCCATCGCGGAAACTGACATTTGAAACACGTAGTTAGGCTCTTGGTGCGATTTCACCTAGTCATTGAAATGTGTGCACAGTGGAACATGGAAAGTGAGACAACCCCCCCACCCCACTTTACCAAAGGTCGCCAAATGAAGACTCTCGTTTGTTTACAAACCAAATTTCCTATCCTTAAATTTGGTGGAGCTTTCCCTAAGGATTGCACGGGAAGGTGACTTCCTCAAGCGTTGGAGTAGTTTTCCTTAGAACTAGAGAATTAGAATTCTGCTGAATGATGAACACACACCTCGCTTAAGTTTCTGCTAGGAAATCCACGCACCATGTGGATCGAACGAAAAGCAAAATGATTTTTTAACAAGGTCTTCTCTCCACTTCAGACGAATTTTACAGGGCGGGGAGGGGGGAGGCTAGGCTTCTCTGTTTTTCATTTAAGGTCCTCTGAAACGTCAGTAAGTGTTCGTGATCCTACTCACGTGTACTCTTGTCATCCATCCAATCGTCAGTCATCTGGCAGAAGGAGAGCCTGCCTCATCCACGGCAAACAACATTCCGACACTCAATGAGAAAATACATTTCTGGTGCTTTCGCCAAAAATTGCAAGCCCCTTATTTAAGCTAATGGAATTTAAAAGAAATCCCTAGTACCTAGGAACAGAACAAAGTGAAAGAAACACAACGCACAGACTTGGGGGATAGAAAGAAAGAAAGAAAAAGAAAGAAAGAAAGAAAGAAAGAAAGAAAGAAAGAAAGAAAGAAAGAAAGAAAGAAAGAAAGAAAGAAAGAAAGAAAGAAAGAAAGAAAGAAGAAAGAAAGAAAGAGGAGAGAGAGAGAGAGAGAGAGAGAGAGGAAGGAGAGGAGAGGAGAGGAGACAAGAGGAGAGGAGAGGAGAGGGAGGGAGGGAGGGACGAAGGAAGGAAGGAAGGAAGGAAGGAAGGAAGGAAGGAAGGAAGAAAGGAAGGAAGGAAGAAAGAAAAGATCTCTCACCTAAAAGTTTTTGTGACAAACGGACAATCTATGATTTGGTAGGTTAAAAAATATTTTTGGAACGTAAAGTTCTTTGAGACACGAATGGAGAAGAAAACAAGAAAAGGACAATCAGAATTCGGAACCTCAGAAACCTGAATCGGTCATGAACAGGAACTAGGAAGCCAGGGTGAACGGCGTCTGTGACACCAGTGATTCTGGACTGGCAAAGGGATGATTCCATTTCACCAGCATACATTTTCACACAGTGTCACTTTTTAAAAATGTTTTCTTTTCCCCAGAGTGATGCCAGAGGTGTGGACTCATACATCGAAACATCTTTAGTCTTTCTGTAATAAGGAGACAGAAGTAGGTCCACTGAGACTTGTCGAGCCATGAACGAACGTTTCCATAGGTTATCTTTGGAAAGGATCCAGACATTCCACGAATTCCCCATCATTCCACTTATGCCAACTCTGAAGTTTCTAAAGTGACCCAAAAGGTCTGGGCGAGACTGTTTTTTAAGTAGACATACCACAAAACATAACGCTTCTTAAGGAGTTCCTGCACCTAGAGCTATCGACATCACTTGTTCGAGATCCCATGACGACGAGATGGCCCGTGAACACTTCCTGAGACTTCAGACGATGATGTCAGCCATCATCCCCAAGTTCTTTTTCTTGCGACGAATCTGGTTCACTCCCGTGAACTTACTGGATTTGGGGTCGACGTAGATAGAAGGAAAGGATGACCTCGAACGCTGATCACGCTAAAGACATGCCTAGTTTCATAAAACCCATACTTGACCTTGGCTATTCTCGGCTGAAGGGTTCAGCTAGATCACCACCTGAACTTGCCTAAAACCTTTGGGGTCCCTTCCCTTTCTAGTGGACTGAATTCCGGAGTGCTCCCTTCTAAGCCATTCAAGAGAGCTCTCTCACGAGTTCATTGTGGCACTCGGATCCCTACGCAGAAACAGGCCAGCTCTAGAAGGGAGCTACAGACATACAGTACCTGTTACCAGGCCCTTTCCAGATTCTGGCACAGCAGTACCAGAAAAATGAAGGTCGTTTCCACAAGGCTTCTAAGGCTAGCACGGCAAAACTTTTTTTTTTTTTTTTTTTTTTTTTTTTTTTTTTTTTTTAATTAAAGAGATAGCTTGTACACAAGGGAGAAGGCGGTGGGTGGGGTGGGGGTGAGAGGCAGCCCACCCCCCCCACCCCCCGAGTTGCTTGGATCACGAAAGGGAGAGTTTGTCTCGGATCACTGATCATTTCCAGAAATCCTCCAAATTCTTGGATCATCAGCAGCTGGTTCCACGGTGGCTACCTGTGGGGAATACCAAGTGCTTCCACGAGGGGAAAGAAGCGCATGAGAATGTTCGGCAAGAAAGCACAGGAACAGATAAGGGTTCAATGTACAGCTGAGCTTCTCGTCTTGGGACAACTAGGTATAGTCGTGGGTGGGTGTCCACAGAGGAAAAGTTCATCTTCTTTTACTCCCGCGAGCCTCGTGTGTGTGTGTGTGTGTGTGTGTGTGTGTGTGTGTGTGTGTGTGTGTGTCTGTGTCTGTGTCTGTGTCTGTGTGTCTGTGTGTGTGTCTGTGTGTGTCTGAGACTCAGGCCCCCAGGGCTGATCTGCTCATGCAATTCCATTTCCCCTCCCCCTCCCCCCTCCCCCTCCCCCTCTTCCTCCTCCTCCTCCTCCTTCTATGTACTTCTTTCTGTCGAGGAGATGATTTCCAACTCAAATGCAGACCAAAAGATTTCTAGGTTCCCAACTTCAGGGTTCCATGGATCAGGGTGTCCAAAATCTGCACAGCGCCTTCAATAACGGCCCTCTTTCTCAGCGCACACAAGTCAACCCCAGACCAAGGCACCCTAAGGGCAA
Organism: Kogia breviceps; assembly: GCF_026419965.1. NCBI lineage: Eukaryota > Metazoa > Chordata > Mammalia > Artiodactyla > Physeteridae > Kogia > Kogia breviceps. The sequence goes on along the minus strand of NW_026711575.1, from coordinate 231,370 downwards.
AAACCCTCCAGGATTTCTCCCACCAGACCCCGAACATCAGCACACACACCCTCCCCCAGTTTCTATTTCGTATCGTGTGGGCTCAGGCAGACAACAAACACGTCCATCGTTCGATCATCTTCCTTTGGCGTGTTTCGTGAACGTTGCACCGGCCGAAGAAACCTAAGTGTGCAAAAGCTCATCCCCGTGTAAAAGGCTTTGGCTTCTCAGCGAAGGGGTCGAGCCAAGGGACCTAGGCCCCTCTGTCCACTTTTCACTGGTTCACTGGCCTCACTGTTGTCCCAAGCGATGGCCGGTCAGATCTCTCACGGTCATTCTTCTTTTGGCCTTCTGGTTTAGAGAGGGTTTTCAACTGGGGTAAAAAGGGCAGGCTTGTGTGGGGCCCTTTCATGGTGGGGAGGGGGTGGGGGGGGCCCCGTAGAGGTCCCTCCGATTCACCCAATCTCAGGCAGTGCCCTATTCAAAACGTTTGTTTCCGGGCTTCCCCGGTGGTGCAGTGGTTGAGAATCCGCCTGCCAATGCAGGGGCCACGGGTTCGTGCCCCGGTCCGGGAAGACCCCACATGTCGCGGAGCGGCTAGGCCCATGAGCCACGGCCACTGAGCCTGCGCATCCGGAGCCTGTGCTCCGCAACGGGAGAGGCCACGACAGTGAGAGGCCCGCGTACCACAAAAAAAAAAAAAAAAAAAAAAAGAAAAGAAAAGAAAAGAAAACAGAAAACGTTTGTTTCCGTCCCACCAAGAGCCCACCTTTGGAGAGATTCCCTGCCTTACACGTCCTCTCCGCTCCTCCTATTCATCCACCGTGATCCACCACCACCACCACCACCACCACCACCACCCCGCCGGCCGACCTGATCTGTTCACCCTGAAGCTGGCAAGCAGTAAGGGTGCTCGTGAAGCGAGGATCCGTTGGGATTGGCCAAGATGGCAAAGTGGCGGCGGGGGCGGCGGCGGCGGTGGGGCGGGGGGGGGGTATGTGGAGGGGACTCGGAAAGTACGAGGTTACAGCTAACAGCTGCTGCTGGCAGATAGGTCTTTGAAACAGGCTGGTGGCGCCCTGGACTTTGATACCGTCCGTTCTGACCATTCCTGTTCTCCGTGAGAAGGGTGTTGGGCCCAGGATCGGCCACCCCAAAACGGGCCTCCGTGGCACATTGACGATTTTGAGCGAAGGGGGACTCCAGAAGCAGCCACGTTTGTCCGAGGGACACTGGGATTCTCCTCTGTGTCTCCCTGAAAGCGAGACATCCATCTCTCGGCTGAAAGGTGCACTCCCTGCCTCCGGAGGTAGGAGGCCGCCGCCGCGATCGGCAAATTAGGGCATTCGGGCCCGAGAAACCTTCGGAGACAAACACTGCGGACCACCGCAAACCCGAGCTCTGTTTAGCTTCTTCCTTCGCTCGCTCGTTCGCTCACGGCACACCCCAAAACCTAAGTCTCTCGGTCCGGTTCCCTGTCTGTCTCACCCATGTACCGTTCGTTCCTCGGTCTGAGCAGGAGAGACGCCGCCCGCTTCAGCCACTTCTCAGCCCTCGAATGAAAGGAAAGGTCACCCCGCTCCCCCCACACACCTTCGTCTCTCCGCGCCTTGGGCCCATGTTACTTTATTTTTATTTTTATTTTTTTGCATTACACGGGCCTCTCACTCTTGTGGCCTCTCCCGTCGCGGAGCACAGGCTCCGGACACGCAGGCTCAGCGGCCACGGCTCACGGGCCTAGCTGCTCCACGGCACGTGGGATCCTCCCGGACCGGGGCACAAACCTGTGTCCCCTGCATCGGCAGGCGGACTCTCGACCACTTTGCCACCAGGGAAGCCCATCGGGCCCATTTTAGAATGAGTCCAGCCACAGGAACTCAAGAGGGGTAGAGGGGGAGATCTCCCCCTCCCCCAAACAGGAAGGCACCTGGAACCCCGTTCCCACCGGCCACCCGGCTCCACTTTGGGTGCGTGAATCCTAGTTTGCCTCCTCCGGATCTTTAAATGATCTTCCACGTGTTATAACAGACTCACAAGGAGAGAAGCTTACGCATGTATTTCTTCTGAGTTTCATGCGACACGGGGAGCCCTCCTAAGAAAACAAAGAAAGACCCAGAGAAGCGTCCGAACCTAACATCTCTTCTGTTGGATCTGAGCAAAGAGAGGCAATCTGAAAAAGCAACTATACTCTGGCGGGGGTGCGGAGTGTGTGTGTGTGTGTGGGGGGGTGTGTGTGTGTGTGAGTGGGGGTGGGTGAGGGGGGGGGTGGGTGGGTGGGGGGCGCGGGCGATGCCAAAGGAGGATGAGAACTCTTAGAAATTCTTAGGCATAGAAAATTAAGACGGATCCGGGCCCGCGCCTCTCCTTTTCTCGTGCGTTGGGAAGATCATTTGGCTCTCGCCGGCTGGGATGTCATCTCCCCACGAACCATCAGGCGAGCTGTGGGGCGGAAAGAGGGAGAGCAGGGTTCAGAAGAACGTGGAGAAGATGGACGCTAGATGCCCAGAGTCCACGTCCCCCGCCCCCCCCCCCCCCCCCCCCCCGGGAGCAAGGATCTCTTCTTCGTGGGCACACGATCTTCCACCACGACCTCCGGACCGTGGTGCCAAGTCACGCCCACGCGAAGACAGGGCTCACCCAGGGATATGGGCTTGTGCCACAGAAAGGGAGACAGCAGGGAAGTCACCGAGCTTAAGGTATCTGACTCTCGTCGGGTCCTCGACAGGCGGAGGGACACATCTTTCCGACACGGTCGGGGCCGGCTTAGAGAACCGCTGCCGACGACCGCACCGCGAAGGAAGATGTCTCTGCGGTCTCGACAGAAGATCCAGTAGGTTTCCCAAGTGGCGGAGCTAGGAATCGATCGGCCAGGCAGGCGTGTCCAATCTTCAACTTTGGGAAGACACGCGGACTTTTACCCCCCCTTTTCGGCGGGGAGCCTGTAGAAGATCAGGCCGGGAGGAAGGACACAGTCTGTCAGTCGTTGCACGTGATGTTAACGTCCAGGCCAGGAGGAGCCATGCCAGGACTGACTCCACAAAAGGGAGAAGGTGACCAGTTGCCTTTTGAGGACCATGGCTCTCTACGCGGCACGGAAACCAAGGGAGCAGGGGCCAGGGTAGAGGCCGGCAGGGTCGTCAGAGGCCCAGCCAGGACAGAGACCGGTGAGGTGCGAGCCTGAACGAAGGCAGTAGAGGGGAGAGGGAGAGAGGGGATGGAGCAGGACCTATTTCGGTCCCGGAATCGGCAGAACCTGGTATCCCGGCGTGAGTCTTTAGAAACACCGTCCAACTCCACTCCACGGGCAAAATACAAGGTAGAGGGCGGAGCTTTCTGCACCCAGGATCCTCCCGAGACCCAGGCGAGAAGGGCCCTTCCCACGGATGGGCTCCACATCCCACCAGGGTCGGTCGGTCGGTCGGCAGGTCACCAAGACACAAAGAAGCACATTCTTTCTTTCGAGAAGCTCTGTCCCCAGGACCTGGCACTCAGCACACTGGTGATCTGCCAACCAGAACCCTTAAACACCTCCTCAGGTTCCAGGGGAAGGCTTTGCTCACCTCTTTTCGGCCCTACCTCTGTCCTCAAAACTAAAGGTAAAAGAACACACGAACACACACACACACACACACACACACACACACACACACACACACCAAAGGTAATGGAGTCCGAATACCACGAAGGCTCTCAGGTTGTGCTAGGGCCGTTGCCCAACAGCACTGTGAAGTGTGTGTGTGTGGGGGGGCGGTGGGGGTGATGTGTGTGGGTGTGTGGGGGTGTGGGTGTGTGTGTGGGTGTGTGTGTGTGTGCGTGTGCGTGTGACTCATAGGTGGATATTTTCCATAGGTGTGCACTATGGCACTGCAGGATCTGTGGTCGGTTGCTGAGTCCCCGGAGGTGGAAGCGCAGATACAGGGCCCTGAGTGTGAAGTTATCCATGGACGCTCACAGCGCGTGGGGTCGGGGTCGGCAGCCGTAACCCTCCATGTTGGTGGTTCAACGGTCAACTCTACTTTATAGATCAGAGAGGATAACGTCACGCGTTCACTGTTAATAACTTTTCCAAATAGTCTTTATCTTTTCAAAAGGAAGACATCATTTAATCCATTTCACAAGATGATACTGGGAACCTACTGCCCCAGCACGTGAATTATCCCTACAGAACACAAGATCCCTGAGAAGGAAGAGCCCTGAGCACTGAGATACCATGAAGGTAGGCTTTTAGATGATATTCTCTGCTTCTGCAGCTCGAGGTAAAACATGGGATGACTGGCTCTACCTATCCCATTCCAGTCTGTCAAACGCGAGCCCCCATGGCACGTCTCACCAGTGGTCGGTCCACGATAACTCCATCCATAGGAATTCTTGGCAGTTTTATGTTCAGGATCATTTCTTTTCCTGCCATTGATTGAAAACTCCCTGGACCCTGTTAGCAGCTACAGATTCAATGAGTCCAGTACTTCATAGGTTTTGTCATGTATTTAGAAGGGGAATCACCATCAAGTTGCTGAAATGAGGACTAAGTGTCTTTCAGATATGGAGATGGAAATAAATGGTGCTCTGCAGGGTGTGCGATGACAGGCACCCAGGATTCCTTCACCCAGCCCTCCCTTTGCTCCCTCATAGGTTCCTGGGAAATCCAAACACACACACACGCGCACACACACACACACACACACACACACACACACACACACACGGGGGGGGGGAGAGAGAGAGAGAGAGAGAGAGAGAGAGAGAGAGAGCTCTGGGTGTGCTATTTGCTCTCCATGATTTCACGTGCCTCTTGGGCATGGCTGACAGAGATAGATGGACATGAAGCAGCAGGACAGCAAGCTGGCATCTCGGCCGGCCTACAGAAGTTTCCCAAGTGAAATATCAACAGCAGGGCAGGGACGCCCACGTGACGTGGGAGAGAAGGGGGGTGGGGGGGGCGGCCCGCTGACCGACGTCGGTTCAGGTTTCCCGTCCCCCTCCGGCCGAGAACCTGCCTTCCGCTTCCTGCCCTCAAGTATGTGAGAGGAGCGTGTTTCTTTCCAATAAATACCGACACATCATTTCAGTCTGTTTGTGTGTTTGTTTTTGCTTGTTCTTTTTCTGGACGAGGCCAAAGAGCCCTTCCAGTGGAGGTGTGTGTACAAAGGAGGATCTGACAGAATGGGAGGGTGCGGGTCAGTCCATGTGCGAAGAAATCCAGAGAATCTGTCATAGCTGAGACTCGGGCCTTTTGCAGAAATAGGCCAAGAGAGTTCGGATTTGATGATTCACTGCCACATAGTCATCACAGCAGTTTCCTGGAAGGGATTGTGTTACAGGAGGCGGCGTGGCCCTCAGCCCTCAGGCCTCAACCCGGCAGGCAGGCAGGCAGGCAGGCAGGCAGGCAGGCAGGCAGGCAGCGGCTATTGTCTGTTGGTCCCGCCCCCACCCCCACCCCCACCCCCGTTCCTTCTCCAGAGCTCCTTCCTAAGTCCCCTTGGACTGACCTTTGCCAGGAGCGGGGGAGGGGAGGTCCGGACGATTCATTCCGCAGGGCCTCGTTCAATCGCTCGATTCAAATGCAGAAAGCTCTCCGGTCAGGTCGGAGCCTTTGACTTTGCCTCGAGCTTCTCTTTAATGAATGGCTTTTTCTCTTTTCTTTCCCCAATTTCGCCACCCTCAGGCTGCCCCCTCCAAACTGCAGGGAGGGAAGGAGGGAGAGAGGAGGTGACGGGAGGAGGACGTGTGAGAAACAGGCCTTTTCTCCAGGCAAAAGGTGTCCCCTCCTTTTCCTGACCCTGGAAACCCCACTACACCATTTGAGAATCATGGACATGTGTGGAAGCAGATGTCTTCACTTGAGATCTTCCTCCGCAGGAGGACAGAAAGGAGGGCCAGTGTGTCCCTCTTGTGCTGGCCGGTTCTTGTCACTTGAATTCAAAATAATCAATAGAGCATGGAGGCACATTTTGGGGCGGCCTACTCTGGGAGCTCAACAGTTCCCTCCTCTGAAAGTTCCTTGGAACATATTAAAGCTGAGCTGGTGACTCGTGTGTGTGTGTGTGTGTGTGTGTGTGTGTGTGTGTGTGTGTGTGTGAAGGAGATTTCTAGATGTCAGGGTCGAAGTAACTTTAGAAGTTTGAAATACCTCTGATGATGTCGTCGGGTGTTTGGTTCAAATTTCGGAGTGGCTCTCACAGAAACAGGCACGAGGATTCTTTCCATAGGAGCCGTTGTGGCCGTTTCTCTAAGGTTTTCATCAAGTTCTCTAGCTTCCGTCTGCAGGGCTTCAGGCAAAAGGCCGTTTTAGGCCTCAGTGATGCCAAGCCAAAAGGGTGGGAGAAAATGGCCAACATTCATGGAGAGAGTCGTAGCCAGAGATTGAAGGGAACTCACAAAACTTCGGGATGCAGTCCCGTTTTCAGGTTAAGAACAACACCCTAAGGGAAACGAGTAGCACCAGAATTTCATATCCAGAAGTGTGTATCCCTGTCTCATGGAAACATAATTTTGGCCTCCAGGTAACGTATGCAAATAGCTGTATCGCCAAGGAAATAAGAAGCCTCACTGAGAGTTTCTGAATTAAGGAAGGTAAGGAGAAAAAGATCAGTGATTCCATCCTGCTGACAGAGGTATAAGTTACCAAATGGATATCCATCTTTAAAAATAAAAAAAGAAACTTGGGTTTTCCTTGTTTGTTTCTGTTTCCCTTGTATGTGGAAAACAAAAGATTTAACCATCAGTCCTAATCCCACTCCCTCTCTTTTTTTTTTTTCCAGATTTTTTTTAAAAATATTTGAAATATAATTCATTTACAATGTCGTGTTAGTTTCAGGTATACGGCACAGTGATTCAGTTCTCTCTCTCTCTCCCTCCCTCCCTCTCTCATATATATATATATATATATATATATATATATGTATGTATGTATATATATATATATATATATATATATATATAGAGAGAGAGAGAGAGAGAGAGAGAGAGAGAGAGAGAGGGAGAGAGAGACACGGAGACGGAGACAGAGAGACAGAGAGACAGAGATTTTTATAAATCTCTATCTATCTATCTATCTATCTATCTATCTATCTATCTATCTATATCTACACATATATATTTTAGCGGCTTCCCCGGTGGCGCAGTGGTTGAGAGTCCGCCTGCCGATGCAGGGGACACGGGTTCGTGCCCCGGTCCGGGAAAATCCCACATGCCGCGGAGCAGCTAGGCCCGTGAGCCTGTGCGTCCGGAGCCTGTGCTCCACAACGGGAGAGGCCACAACAGTGAGAGACCCGCATACCGCAATATAAATAAATGAATGAATGGATGAATAAATAAATAAATAAATAATTTTGAAAAGATTCTTTTTCAGATTCTTTTCTCTCATAGGTTATTACAAAGTATTGAGTAGAGTATCCTGTGCTCTATAGTAGGAGATGCTTGTTGATTCCCTATTTTATGTACAGTAATGTGTATATGTTCATCCCACCCAACCCCCTAAGTATCCCCCGCTTCCCCAGTCAGTCCCATTTTACACAAGTAGTCATACACATCCTCCTCCTCCTCCTCCTCCTCCTCCTCCTCCTCCTCCTCCTCCTCCTCCTCCTCAGGTCACTCAACCCCATGGAAGTCATTCTTGCTCTTCTTGGAGTCCAGTTTTTCCATCGGTTCTGCCGGCCCTGCCTGATGATTGAGCGTGACTGGACGAGTGCCGGTTCCAAAAAAGTTTTCAAGAGCTTCTGTGAAGAACTGTAGGATTTGCCCAGTGAAAGGGGTGCCTCGATCTGATCACCCGGAAGCCTGTGGAAGGCAGACCCCAGGCGGCAAGCACATTTCGTTTCTTTAACAGTCTCTGTGCCACGGTGAGGACATCAGGCTTGCGGTGAGGGAAGACCTCAACCCACACGGAAAACATAGCCACGGTCACAAGAATGTTTGGATGACCCCTACGAAGTGGCAGTGGAGGGCTTCCCCGGTGGCGCAGTGGTTGAGGATCCGCCCGCCGATGCAGGGGACACGGGTTCGTGCCCCGGTCCGGGAAGATCCCACACGCCGCGTGGCGGCCGGGCCCGTGAGCCATGGCCGCGGAGCCTGTGCTCCGCCACGGGAGAGGCCACAACAGTGAGAGGCCCGCATCCCACAAAAAATAAATAAATAAATAAATAAATAAATAAGTGGCAGTGGAATGAAGTCCAGTGGCTGGGGGTCCGAGGATCCAGAGAGAGGAGGTTTTCTTTCCAGAGAGAAAAAGTTCCCCCCCACCCCCACCCCCACCCCCCAGGGTTACAAGCACGAGAGGTCAGACGTCGCCGTTCCCGTTGCCGGTAGACCGTAGAAAATCTTCCTGCCCACGTCTATTGACAATCGGACTCCTCTTCAAGACACCGTGGGATGGGCGGGTGAAGGAATGCAAGGGGAGGGGCAGGGGGGAGGTTGGCCAGGGAGCAACCGGCTGGGCCGCCGTCTCGTCTCGTCTCGTCTCGTCTCGTCTCGTCTCATCTCGTCTCGTCTCGTCTCGTCTCGTCTCCCGTCTGCCATAGCCCCGACCGGATGCTGAAAGGACAGAATGGACTTGCTCCACCCACGTGTGCCCCGCCACCCCCACCATCTTTCAACGGGCTGTTGTTGCCGCCTCGGCGTGAAAGTCGGTTAGAACATCTCCGTGATACTGGGTACAGTCCCTTTCGTGTGAGCCTCCATTTTGACGACGACAGACAGCCCTTTATGCCAGGGCAGAGAAGACTTCCGGGAAGAAAGATCCCATCATTTCTGGAACCGTTAGAACACATCGGTGTACAGACACAAGCCAAAGAAGACTTCACGTCGTTCCTTCCTCTTTGGACAACGCTTCCCGTGTCATCGAACCTCCCCAAGAAACTTAGTCAGTTTCATCTCTCTCATTTCTCAGGAGAGAGAACACATTTTTTGAGCTACTTGGAGGGCCCTCTCCTCCTGGATCCTATCTCTAAGTCCAAAGGACTTCATCGGTCCTTCAATTTGGGGGCAAGTGTGTCCAAAATATCCAAAAGATTGTAAGGCACTTCATCAGATGATAGGTCACCGTGAAACAGTGCTTCCTTAGGCACGTCACCAGCATCCCAAGGAAAGACTTGCTAGGCAGAGAGAGAAGCTTCTTTTTCAGTTCTGAGCCAGACCTGGTTCTTTGACTATCGAGAGGACTAAGTCGATGTGAGTCCTCCGAGACCTGATAAAGGCAGCCTAGAAAATAAGTGATGACTTTTGACAAAGACATAAGCTTTTCTCTCTCTCTCTCTCTCTCTCTCTCTCTCTCTCTCTCTCTCTCTCTCTCTTTCTTCCTTCTTTCCTTCCTTCCGTCCTTCCTTCCTTCCTTCCTTCCTTCCTTCCTTCCTTCCTTCCGTCCTTCCGTCCTTCCTTTCTTTTCCTTCCTTCCTTCCTTCCTTCCTTTCTTTCTTTCTTTCTTTCTTTCTTTCTTTCTTTCTTTCTTTCTTTCTTTCTTTCTTTCTTTCTTTCTTTCTTTCTTTCTTTCCCTCCTTAAAGATAAAGGAAAAGATCCTTTCCTAATCTAATCTAATCTCTCATGATGGACAGAGCAGACCGATAGAAGAAAAACCCAAACCCTAAACCCAAACCTGGTCCTTTGAACAGAGAGAGGCAACTAAATCTTAATTTGGCACTGGTTTCAATGTTGATGTGAAAAGTCATTTCTGTCTTTGTATCCATCCTCATCCAGTCCTGACCACAGATCTGATTCCTTTCGAAAGCCTCTTTTCTTCACACGCCTTTTCCAATCGTCTGTGCCCATTTTTAGCTTGTCCCTTGATTTCTTTCTTTCCCATTGAGAAATGACTACCTTTAGGACTAAAACCTCTCGCTCCTTCCCCCAAACCTCATCTCCATACTTCCTAATTTGCCTCCACCCGCGCGCCCCCCCACCCCCCCACCCCCCGGAAAAAAAAAAAAAAAAAAAAAAAAGTCCTCTTCCTCCCATGAGGATGGCGACATCAGGTTCAGGTCCTTAAAGAAGGACCACACACGTTCCTTCTTTACAATGCTTCGTCCTTGGACACTGTCTTTTTTCTTTTCTTTCTTTTTTTTTTTTTTTTTCCTTCAGTGAAAGTAAGGAAGCCAACCGCAGTGAGCAGCGTGAACATGGAATACTGTGTAGAAGTCAAGGCTCCTACCTAGTACAGTCTTTCCCTAAAGCACAAGATCTAGCTAGGCGTGGAACCGAACATGCTCAGTCTCTCCTCCGTAAAAGGTCCAAAGAAGGGAGACCCTCAGACTTGTGGAGCCATGAACGTTTCAGTATTTTATCTTATGTGGCGATGATGTAGACACTCGCTGAGATTTCACCCTGTCATGGCACTTAGCCAAGCTGTAAGCCCAGAGATGACCAGAGATGCTGGAAAATCTTGAAGTCGGCCTACAGAAAACAAGCACTGGGGGGAAAGTTCCCCTTAAACATTCTTATCTCGTCCACACCTATGTCCTCTGTTTGTCATGAGCAATCCTACTTAGATGATTCGTGAACATTTCAGGAGACACGAAAGCAGTTCAGTTCAGTTCGTCGTGATCCCTACACCTCCCGCCCGCCCCCCTCCCCTTTCACGTGAGAGATTTTCTTCCCGATTTCAGAGGGGAGAAGTAAAGGAGAGTCAGAGCGTCCCTCTCGCGGTGTGGTGTTGTCACTCTAATTCCAAAACATCCGTACGCCACGGAGGCACATTTGGGGGCGTCCTACTCAGGGCCCCAAGACTTTCAGAGTCAAACCTAAGGAGGATGTAAATGTACTTCACGCCACCGAACCCGAACCGGTGAGGTGAACCCGGTGGCTTCCTAGGAGATGACGTGTCATCGGCCCACCAGTTTAAAACACAGAACCAAACACCCTCTCCCCGACGACTCGGAGCAAGTGAGTCCGTGGGTGTGTCGGAGAGGGTCCTCTGCTCCAGCTGGGTCCATAAGCACTGCACACGAGAGTAGGTAGGTAGGTGTTCACGGTGCCCTTGGGAAGGAAAGGCGGGGAGAATTTTATTTCGAAAAGCTTATCTCCTCACAGCATTGACACTACGAACGATGATGCAACTTCATCGGGGGGTGGGCGGGGGCGGTGAAGGAAGGCCAGGGAGCCCGGCCACATAGAAGAGCCACGGAGAGCGTCTGTGACCGCAAGGATGTCCACGTACCGGTGACTCCTCTCAGTTGGGGCGGGGAAGGGGGGCGCGAGATTCCCGTGTGTACGTCCGCATCGATCAGTCGTGGGAGAGGGAGGAGAAACGATGTTCCCTCCACGATCCTTCTGAGTTGTCGCCTGAGAAGTTCCTGTCCCCAAGAGACAGCTCGAGAAGAGAGCAACCCACGGCCGGGGGACGCGTGCACTGTGCCCCCCCCCCCCACCACCACCACCACCACCACCACACACACACACGCACA
>NW_026711575.1:17500-205000 GCF_026419965.1 Kogia breviceps | reverse complement strand
TCGGGACGCCCGGGCGTCCCCGCCCGCCCCCCTCGGCCTCGCCACCGAGAGGGGGGTGTGTCACCGCACGCGCACGCGCACGCACGCGCACGCGCGGCCCCGCGCCGGACGCCCGGCCTTGGCGGGACCCTCCCCCGACTCAGAGGGGGGGAGGCGCGGGCCGCGGTAGGCAAAGAGCGGCGCCCGGCCCCACCGCGGGGCCGGCGCAGAGAACCCTCCCGCCGCGAAGGCGAGGGGCTCCGCCCACGTGCTCTGGCAGTCGCCAACACCGTGGCCACTGCACGCGCGGGAGGGGCAGCGGCTGGGGGGTCCGGTACCCCAAGGCTCCCTCTCGGATCGCTAGAGAAGGTTTCCTCACCGAGGGGGCGTCGTCCCCCCAACCCATCGTCTCCCCTTCGGGCCCGCCCACGGAGGCGCTCCACGAGCCGCCAAAGTCCACGACTGGGCGGGGTTTGGGAGAGGGGTCTGCGGTATGGGTAAGCACGAGGCCCAGAGGAGCGTTCGCGGCCACAGCCGGGGGCACAACCTCCGCCGCCCCCAGGCCCGTCCATCGGGGGCCCCGAGAGGAGGGAGCACGCCCGAGAGGGGCGGAAAGACCCCCTTCTCTCACAGGCCCCGGCCCAACGCGCTCGCCACCCACGCCCGCGTGCGACCCCCTCCCCCCCGACCGCCACAAACACACACACACGTGGGGGGGGAGGGTGGGCACACGCGGACGCTCGCCTGGCCCGAGTCAGTCCCCCCGTGCCACAGCAACACCGTGGGAGGACGACCGCGACGAGGCGGCCCCTGTTTCCCCCAACCGAGGGAGGGAAAACAGAGGCACGCCTCCCTTACCGTCTCGACCCCCCCAAGAGAGCCACTCACGGGACGCACCACCGCGGCGGCGGGGACCCCGAGGAGCACGCTGGGAGAAGGGAACGACACCACCGCTCGGCCTCGGGCACCTGAGGGACGACCTGGAGCGCTCCAGGGGCACCACAGAGGATCGAACGAGGCACGCTCACGCGCCGGCAGGGGCGCGCGGCGCAGCGGCGGGACGGCACCCCCCCACCAACGCGGGGAGGACCGCCCACGGGGGCAACACGCCAAGGAGGCGAAGCGAGAGCGTCTGCTGCGTCCGAGGACCACGGCCCCGCCACCCACGCCGTGAGGCAGGGGGCGGGAGGCCGAAGGTCAGGGCCGGGGACCACCACCCCTGCCCTTCCCCACACCCCTCGACAGGCCGGGAGAGCGTGAGGAGAGAGGCGGGGAGGCCCGCGGACAGAACGAGAAGAGCGGTCCCGTTCGCCAAGAACGTCCGTCCCTCGTCTGGCGCGACCTTAAGGCCCGGCCCAGGAGAGCGCGACATCACCACATCGATCAGTCATGCCAGAGAGCCAGGGACCACCCGGCCCCGAAGGGGAGGGGCACACACAGCGAGGACCATCACCAGAGGAGCCTGCTTCGGCCTCACCGGCGGCACCCCAAACCCCCTCTTTCTTTTTTTTTTTTTTTTTTTCCTCTCAGGCAAAAGTGGCCGACGACCCCGCGAGTGAGGAGAACGCCTGACACGTGGCACGGAGCCTGCGGGGTGGGGTCGTCGTCTCAGCCACCACCGGGTGCCTGCGGCGGGGAGGGGAGTCACACGGGGTAGAAGACCCAACGCCCCGCCGCCCCGCCGCCCTCGGGTGAGCCAGAGACCGGAGGCGGCACCGCGGGTCGGGTCAGCCGGACGCACACACGAGAGCCGGCGCGCAGGCCCAGGCGGGCGGCTCAAGTGGCGAGGGTCGGCTCGGCCACCAGACGGCGATCCAAAGCCCAGAACCCTGCGCGCGTCCAGACTCCCAAAGTCCTCAGCGACAGACGCCAGAGAAGACCGTGTCAGCACCTATCTGGTGGCAAAAAAGGCCCATTTCGGGCGAAAAAAATCACGGCGCCCGGCAGCGGGGCCCACGCACGCGTCGCAGGGGGGGTCCCCGGGACCTCGGTCCGGCCGCCTGTCCCCAACACTTCCCCATCCACACCAGCCCCGGAGCTCTCGGGGCCATCTGGTCGACCCGAGGAGCTTGGGGGGAGTGGGGGGGGGGGGTGGGGGGGGGAGGGGGGGCGGGCCAAGCGGGGCGGGCAAACGTGGGAGAGGGCCGCGAGCCGGGTCGCCCTCCCCGGTTCACCCGCACGGGCAGGTACCGGTCCCTCCGAGTCTCCGGGCCAAGACTTGGTGAAAGGAAAAGAAATATCTCACTCGGCCGTCTCCGACGAGCGGGCCCCACGGGGGACCGCGCCCGGGCCCGGGCCGCCCTATCCGGGCCACCCAGGACGGCTCGGGCGGGCCGGTCCCCACCCCCACCCCGGCCGGGACTCGCGGCGGGTGGAGGAGAGGGGGCGGGGGAGGGAGGGTGAGAAAAAACTCAAAGTCCGCCGACCAGGACCCCCCGTGGGCACGCTGAAGGGCCGGGTGCGCCCTCCCCGGCCACCCGCGCGAGCAAGGCCCGGTCCGTCCACGTCCACGGACCCAGGGGCACTTGGAAACATTTTGCCCCGGGAGGCGCCTCCCAGGCGACCAGAGCCCACGAGGGAGGGACCGCACCCGGGCCCGGGCCCGGGCCCGGGCCGGTCTCTCCGGGTCACCCCTCGCGGCCCAGGCCGGTCCCCACCTCCCGAGTCCGACTCGGCCAAACATCGGTGAGAAAGAATCCGACCACCGGGAGGGGCCCCACGCGCGCCCGCCACCGAGCCCGTCGCGCCCGCCACCGGCCTAACCTAAACGCACGGGCCCGGGCCGGTCCCCCACCTTCCGGAGCGGGGCGCTGTGGGGACCGCGGAAGAGAGGAAGGGAGGGTGGGGGGGTCGGGGAATGAACGCTCCAAAGGGTGAGCCAGGAGAAAGCCCGACCGACCGCCCATCCGCAGGCGCTCCGGAGGGCGCGGAAGACCCTCTCCCTTCCCACCGCGGCGGCCCGGCCCAGGTCGTGTCGGGTGGCCGGGTCGGTCCCCGCGGCCGGAGGGGAGCGGACGGATGCTGGTCGACCGGGCCAGGCGGTCCCCCAGAGCGGCTCGAGAGCGCGGCGACGGTCACACCCTCATAGACCTGCACGCCCAATCTCAAGCGACAGCAGGAGGCGCCCACGCCTGGGCGCCACCGGGACAGTGGCCACCAGCGTCGCCTGGCTGCCGGAACTCTGCCTCGGGCCCGGCGGCCGACTCACAGCCCTCACGAAGGTCGCCGAAGCTCCAGAGACAAGGGACAATATAAAAGCGGCCGCCAGGTGGCTCCCGACAACCGGCTCCAACGTCCCCGGGCCGGATCCCTGTCGCCGGCCGGCCACCGAGGACGCGGCGGCAGCGCCGGGCCGCCCAAACGCCCGAGCTCAGCCCGGGACGAGGCGGCGGGCGTCTGGCGCGGCGGCCCCGTGTCGTCCATCTCGGAGCTAGCTCCCCGGTCGGCACGACACGACACGGTGCGACCCGGGCAGCAGACGGGGGTGGGGGGGTGGGGGGCGGGGGAAGCCGGGGAGATGTCGCCGGGAGGCTGTCTCGGAGGAGACGCGCTCCCCAACGCGATTCCTGGGCGGGGGGAAATCCCGCGGAGACGCCGGCGGGGCCCGGGGCGCCCGGCACGGGTTGCCCAGAGGGGCACGAGCAAGATCCCCGGCTGCCCGGACGGGGGGGGGGGGAGGGAGGGAGGGAGGGAGGGAGGGAGGGAGGGAGGGAGGGAGAGAGGGAAGGAGGGAGGGACGGATGGAGGGACGGAGGGACGGAGGGACGGATGTAAGGACGGAGGGACGGACGGAGGGAGGGAGGGAGGGAGAGAGAGAGGGACGGAAGTCGGGGACTGGCAAACCGAAACCAGGCAAGCGCTCAGGGAACAACGCAGGAATTCGTCCAAAGACAACACATCGGTGCTGCGAGGGTGGGGAAAATGCACTTGCGGTCACGAGAACATGGATTTCATAACGGACTGACCACGATCCATCACGGGCCGGGCGGGGGTGGGGGGGGTGGGGGCGGGTGAGGCGGGGGTTGGGGGAATGCGGGCGGCTGGGGGGGAGGGGGCGAGGGTGGAGTCAATAGCCATCCACTAAAGAAACTGAGTTCCGGTACGTCGACACAAGGCAACACTCTGAGTGCGAGTGTGTGTGAGCGTGTGTGTGCGTGTGCGTGCGTGCGTGTGTGTGTGGAGTGCGGTGAGTACTGACAGCGAACCGTAGTCCCACCAGGACCACACCAAACCATACCAACCAAGAAGTCAAGCTGTAGAACTTCTCTGGCCTTTAAAACAAAGAGAAAAGCGTGCACGTATCGCATACGTACACACATTACGTACGCTTGTGGCATACGTATACGTGGACGTGGACGTATAAAGGCCTAGGACAAGCCCAAGCACATCCCGTCAGGGGAGCCTATCCAAAACAGACCAAGACCTCACACAATTCAGCCTCCAGAAAACAAGCGACCCAGTGAGAAAAGTGGGCAGGAGGCCAGAACAGAACATTTTCATTAGAGAAAAAAAAGAAGAAGAGAAAAAAAGAAAAAAAGAAAAAAGAAAGAAAGAAAGAACACAACTTTCTTAGTAAAAACCAAACAAACAAAACACAACAACAAAACAAACAGAAATAAAACAGAAAACCTCTTTTAGTGAAAGAATCCAACGGGGCAACGAAAAAAGCGCACACACGCATCTCTCTGGACGAAGATATTCGGACAGGCACAGGATCTGGAGTTGCGACAGCAAGTTCGTACAAGCAGAAAAAGTGCCTCCTTCCTCCCGATCCAACACGTATTTTTCAAGCTGAGAGAGACCACCACCACCGTGGCACGCCGGAGGGAGGACTCAGAGATGTCACCCGGCGGGTGAGAGAACGGCTCTCCGACAAAAGACAGCAGTATGGAAAACAGAAAGGAAGTCCCTCAAAACACTGCACAGAAAACTACCATGCGACCCAGCAACTCCACTAAGTGCCCACGGAGGGGGTAAAGACGACATGTACATGTCTATCTGTACCAACACCTGTAACGATGTAGAGATAGGTACGGACGCACTGTTAGCGCTCTCTGTGCCCGTACGTCTATATCTATGAGAGAAGGACCGGGTGGGGGGTGGGGGGTGGGGGGTGGGGGTGCGGAGAGAGAAGTGAGACAAAGAGTGGACAGTCACGTGAGTGCAGTAGGTAAGGAAGATTAAGACGACAAACAAACTCCCAACAGTGGTCCTGTAAGTCAACCATCAAGATTTCGATATCATGATGTCATCAAGCACCAACCCTTCTGAAGGGACACAGCGACACACAGGGCTCACTTGGCAGGGCAGTTCAGGACCCTAAAATGACCGTGAAAGGTGAAGCTCGAAAAAGCAATCTTGTTCATCCACGGGGGGAAAATACCGTTCTCCCACGACATTCAAAAATCCTATCAGGGGGCTTCCCTGGTGGCGCAGTGGTTGAGAGTCCGCCTGCCGATGCAGGGGACACGGGTTCGTGCCCTGGTCCGGGAAGATCCCACATGCCGCGGAGCGGCTGGGCCCGTGAGCCATGGCCGCTGGGCCTGCGCGTCCGGAGCCTGTGCTCCGCAATGGGAGAGGCCACAACAGTGAGAGGCCCGCGTACCACAAAAAAAAAAAAAAAAAAAAAAAAAAAAAAAAAAATCCTATCAAAACATTTTAAAACTCTCTTACTCGCTCACCATTTAAAAGGTAGAGAAATAAAAAGAGAGCCAAAGTACGATTTATTGAGTGGTGGACCGTCAAAGAAAGCATGCCATGAAAGCCTCCGATTCATTTTGGAAGGTCCTAGGAACAGCAATCTTCAACATTGCTCTCCTGCCTGCCTTCTTGGCGTGGTATCTTTTCTACATCTGGATAAGCAGTCCTAGGTTTTGTGTGTTTGCTTGTTATTCCCCTAACTGAAGATCAGCCTCCAACACGATAACCCTTTGTGCCCTCTGGGTCCTGAACTCTCTTCTCTGGAAGTGCTTTTCTGAATGGGAACGGTTTCACCAACGTCATCGCCTGGAGACATCTTCAGCCTGTCCTCCCCCCACCCGCACCCCCGCCCGCCCCCCACCCTCTTCCTCCTCCTCCTCCTCCTCCTCCTCCTCCTCCTCCTCCTCCTCCTCCCCTTCCTCCTCCTCCTTTTTTTTCTTTGTTTTCTTCAGCTCTCCTTGCGCTGGTCTCTCACACGGTGGCAGCGTTGTCCTAGGCATGCCCAGGTGTCTCCTAACCCCATCCAAGTGATGACTCCCAGCGTCATCATTTTGGGTTTCTTAGCCGCACTTTCGTCGTTCCCGGGCAATTCTTTCTTTTTATTTTCCATGGACGGGGGAGACCAGACCGGGGCGGGGGGCAACACAACGACACACTGCGTGTGACCTGGGAAACAGACACATACACGCCAGGCAATCACCGACAGGCTCTGAAAGAGGATCGGTCCCCGGACACGGGGCACGCACGTTTGTTATCGGTGGAGTCACTGCAGACCGAACGGGAAGCAGCAGACTTTGAACTTGACGCAGCTACCGTTCATCCATCGCGGAAACTGACATTTGAAACACGTAGTTAGGCTCTTGGTGCGATTTCACCTAGTCATTGACATGTGTGCACAGTGGAACCATGGAAAGTGAGACAACCCCCCCACCCCACTTCTACCAAAGGTCGCCAAATGAAGACTCTCGTTTGTTTACAAACCAAATTTCCTATCCTTAAATTTGGTGGGAGCTTTCCCTAAGGATTGCACGGGAAGGTGACTTCCTCAAGCGTTGGAGTAGTTTTCCTTAGAACTAGAGAATTAGAATTCTGCTGAATGATGAACACACACCTCGCTTAAGTTTCTGCTAGGAAATCCACGCACCATGTGGATCGAACGAAAAGCAAAATGATTTTTTAACAAGGTCTTCTCTCCACTTCAGACGAATTTTACAGGGCGGGGAGGGGGGAGGCTAGGCTTCTCTGTTTTTCATTTAAGGTCCTCTGAAACGTCAGTAAGTGTTCGTGATCCTACTCACGTGTACTCTTGTCCTCCATCCAATCGTCAGTCATCTGGCAGAAGGAGAGCCTGCCTCATCCACGGCAAACAACATTCCGACACTCAATGAGAAAATACATTTCTGGTGCTTTCGCCAAAAAATGCAAAGCCCCTTATTTAAGCTAATGGAATTTAAAAGAAATCCCTAGTACCTAGGAACAGAACAAAGTGAAAGAAACACAACGCACAGACTTGGGGGATAGAAAGAAAGAAAGAAAAAGAAAGAAAGAAAGAAAGAAAGAAAGAAAGAAAGAAAGAAAGAAAGAAAGAAAGAAAGAAAGAAAGAAAGAAAGAAAGAAAGAAAGAAAGAAAGAAAGAGAGAGAGAGAGAGAGAGAGAGAGAGAGAGAGAGAGAGAGGAGAGGAGAGGAGACAAGAGGAGAGGAGAGGAGAGGGAGGGAGGGAGGGACGAAGGAAGGAAGGAAGGAAGGAAGGAAGGAAGGAAGGAAGGAAGGAAGAAGGAAGGAAGGAAGGAAGAAAGAAAAGATCTCTCAACCTAAAAGTTTTTGTGACAAACGGACAATCTATGATTTGGTAGGTTAAAAAATATTTTTGGAACGTAAAGTTCTTTGAGACACGAATGGAGAAGAAAACAAGAAAAGGACAATCAGAATTCGGAACCCTCAGAAACCTGAATCGGTCATGAACAGGAACTAGGAAGCCAGGGTGAACGGCGTCTGTGACACCAGTGATTCTGGACTGGCAAAGGGATGATTCCATTTCACCAGCATACATTTTCACACAGTGTCACTTTTTAAAAATGTTTTCTTTTCCCCAGAGTGATGCCAGAGGTGTGGACTCATACATCGAAACATCTTTAGTCTTTCTGTAATAAGGAGACAGAAGTAGGTCCACTGAGACTTGTCGAGCCATGAACGAACGTTTCCATAGGTTATCTTTGGAAAGGATCCAGACATTCCACGAATTCCCCATCATTCCACTTATGCCAACTCTGAAGTTTCTAAAGTGACCCAAAAGGTCTGGGCGAGACTGTTTTTAAGTAGACATACCACAAAACATAACGCTTCTTAAGGAGTTCCTGCACCTAGAGCTATCGACATCACTTGTTCGAGATCCCATGACGACGAGATGGCCCGTGAACACTTCCTGAGACTTCAGACGATGATGTCAGCCATCATCCCCAAGTTCTTTTTCTTGCCGACGAATCTGGTTCACTCCCGTGAACTTACTGGATTTGGGGTCGACGTAGATAGAAGGAAAGGATGACCTCGAACGCTGATCACGCTAAAGACGTGCCTAGTTTCATAAAACCCATACCTTGACCTTGGCTATTCTCGGCTGAAGGGTTCAGCCTAGATCACCACGTGAACTTGCCTAAAACCTTTGGGTCCCTTCCCTTTCTAGTGGACTGAATTCCGGAGTGCTCCCTTCTAAGCCATTCAAGAGAGCTCTCTCACAAGTTCATTGTGGCACTCGGATCCCTACGCAGAAACAGGCCAGCTCTAGAAGGGAGCTACAGACATACAGTACCTGTTACCAGGCCCTTTCCAGATTCTGGCACAGCAGTACCAGAAAAATGAAGGTCGTTTCCACAAGGCTTCTAAGGCTAGCACGGCAAAACTTTTTTTTTTTTTTTTTTTTTTTTTTAAATTAAAAGAGATAGCTTGTACACAAGGGAGAAGGCGGTGGGTGGGGTGGGGGTGAGAGGCAGCCCCACCCCCCCACCCCCCGAGTTGCTTGGATCACGAAAGGGAGAGTTTGTCTCGGGATCACTGATCATTTCCAGAAATCCTCCAAATTCTTGGATCATCAGCAGCTGGTTCCACGGTGGCTACCTGTGGGGAATACCAAGTGCTTCCACGAGGGGAAAGAAGCGCATGAGAATGTTCGGCAAGAAAGCACAGGAACAGATAAGGGTTCAATGTACAGCTGAGCTTCTCGTCTTGGGACAACTAGGTATAGTCGTGGGTGGGTGTCCACAGAGGAAAAGTTCATCTTCTTTTACTCCCGCGAGCCTCGTGTGTGTGTGTGTGTGTGTGCGCGCGCGTGTGTGTGTGTGTGTGTGTGTGTCTGTGTCTGTGTCTGTGTCTGTGTCTGTGTGTCTGTGTGTGTGTCTGTGTGTGTCTGAGACTCAGGCCCCCAGGGCTGATCTGCTCATGCAATTCCATTTCCCCTCCCCCTCCCCCTCCCCCTCCCCCTCCCCCTCTTCCTCCTCCTCCTCCTCCTTCTATGTACTTCTTTCTGTCGAGGAGATGATTTCCAACTCAAATGCAGACCAAAAGATTTCTAGGTTCCCAAACTTCAGGGTTCCATGGATCAGGGTGTCCAAAATCTGCACAGCGCCTTCAATAACGGCCCTCTTTCTCAGCGCACACAAGTCAACCCCAGACCAAGGCACCCTAAGGGCAAAAACCCTCCAGGATTTCTCCCACCAGACCCCGAACATCAGCACACACACCCTCCCCCAGTTTCTATTTCGTATCGTGTGGGCTCAGGCAGACAACAAACACGTCCATCGTTCGATCATCTTCCTTTGGCGTGTTTCGTGAACGTTGCACCGGCCGAAGAAACCTAAGTGTGCAAAAGCTCATCCCCGTGTAAAAGGCTTTGGCTTCTCAGCGAAGGGGTCGAGCCAAGGGACCTAGGCCCCTCTGTCCACTTTTCACTGGGTTCACTGGCCTCACTGTTGTCCCAAGCGATGGCCGGTCAGATCTCTCACGGTCATTCTTCTTTTGGCCTTCTGGTTTTAGAGAGGGTTTTCAACTGGGGTAAAAAGGGCAGGCTTGTGTGGGGCCCTTTCATGGTGGGGAGGGGGTGGGGGGGGGCCCCGTAGAGGTCCCTCCGATTCACCCAATCTCAGGCAGTGCCCTATTCAAAACGTTTGTTTCCGGGCTTCCCCGGTGGTGCAGTGGTTGAGAATCCGCCTGCCAATGCAGGGGCCACGGGTTCGTGCCCCGGTCCGGGAAGACCCCACATGTCGCGGAGCGGCTAGGCCCATGAGCCATGGCCACTGAGCCTGCGCATCCGGAGCCTGTGCTCCGCAACGGGAGAGGCCACGACAGTGAGAGGCCCGCGTACCACAAAAAAAAAAAAAAAAAAAGAAAGAAAAGAAAAGAAAAGAAAACAGAAAACGTTTGTTTCCGTCCCACCAAGAGCCCACCTTTGGAGAGATTCCCTGCCTTACACGTCCTCTCCGCTCCTCCTATTCATCCACCGTGATCCACCACCACCACCCCGCCGGCCGACCTGATCTGTTCACCCTGAAGCTGGCAAGCAGTAAGGGTGCTCGTGAAGCGAGGATCCGTTGGGATTGGCCAAGATGGCAAAGTGGCGGCGGGGGCGGCGGCGGCGGTGGGGCGGGGGGGGGGGTATGTGGAGGGGACTCGGAAAGTACGAGGTTACAGCTAACAGCTGCTGCTGGCAGATAGGTCTTTGAAACAGGCTGGTGGCGCCCTGGACTTTGATACCGTCCATTCTGACCATTCCTGTTCTCCGTGAGAAGGGTGTTGGGCCCAGGATCGGCCACCCCAAAACGGGCCTCCGTGGCACATTGACGATTTTGAGCGAAGGGGGACTCCAGAAGCAGCCACGTTTGTCCGAGGGACACTGGGATTCTCCTCTGTGTCTCCCTGAAAGCGAGACATCCATCTCTCGGCTGAAAGGTGCACTCCCTGCCTCCGGAGGTAGGAGGCCGCCGCCGCGATCGGCAAATTAGGGCATTCGGGCCCGAGAAACCTTCGGAGACAAACACTGCGGACCACCGCAAACCCGAGCTCTGTTTAGCTTCTTCCTTCGCTCGCTCGTTCGCTCACGGCACACCCCAAAACCTAAGTCTCTCGGTCCGGTTCCCTGTCTGTCTCACCCATGTACCGTTCGTTCCTCGGTCTGAGCAGGAGAGACGCCGCCCGCTTCAGCCACTTCTCAGCCCTCGAATGAAAGGAAAGGTCACCCCGCTCCCCCCACACACCTTCGTCTCTCCGCGCCTTGGGCCCATGTTACTTTATTTTTATTTTTATTTTTTTGCATTACACGGGCCTCTCACTCTTGTGGCCTCTCCCGTTGCGGAGCACAGGCTCCGGACACGCAGGCTCAGCGGCCACGGCTCACGGGCCTAGCTGCTCCACGGCACGTGGGATCCTCCCGGACCGGGGCACAAACCTGTGTCCCCTGCATCGGCAGGCGGACTCTCGACCACTTTGCCACCAGGGAAGCCCATCGGGCCCATTTTAGAATGAGTCCAGCCACAGGAACTCAAGAGGGGTAGAGGGGGAGATCTCCCCCTCCCCCAAACAGGAAGGCACCTGGAACCCCGTTCCCACCGGCCACCCGGCTCCACTTTGGGTGCGTGAATCCTAGTTTGCCTCCTCCGGATCTTTAAATGATCTTCCACGTGTTATAACAGACTCACAAGGAGAGAAGCTTACGCATGTATTTCTTCTGAGTTTCATGCGACACGGGGAGCCCTCCTAAGAAAACAAAGAAAGACCCAGAGAAGCGTCCGAACCTAACATCTCTTCTGTTGGATCTGAGCAAAGAGAGGCAATCTGAAAAAGCAACTATACTCTGGCGGGGGTGCGGAGTGTGTGTGTGTGTGGGGGGGGGGGGGTGTGTGTGTGTGAGTGGGGGTGGGTGAGGGGGGGGTGGGTGGGTGGGGGGCGCGGGCGATGCCAAAGGAGGATGAGAACTCTTAGAAATTCTTAGGCATAGAAAATTAAGACGGATCCGGGCCCGCGCCTCTCCTTTTCTCGTGCGTTGGGAAGATCATTTGGCTCTCGCCGGCTGGGATGTCATCTCCCCACGAACCATCAGGCGAGCTGTGGGGCGGAAAGAGGGAGAGCAGGGTTCAGAAGAACGTGGAGAAGATGGACGCTAGATGCCCAGAGTCCACGTCCCCCGCCCCCCCCCCCCCCCCCCGGGAGCAAGGATCTCTTCTTCGTGGGCACACGATCTTCCACCACGACCTCCGGACCGTGGTGCCAAGTCACGCCCACGCGAAGACAGGGCTCACCCAGGGATATGGGCTTGTGCCACAGAAAGGGAGACAGCAGGGAAGTCACCGAGCTTAAGGTATCTGACTCTCGTCGGGTCCTCGACAGGCGGAGGGACACATCTTTCCGACACGGTCGGGGCCGGCTTAGAGAACCGCTGCCGACGACCGCACCGCGAAGGAAGATGTCTCTGCGGTCTCGACAGAAGATCCAGTAGGTTTCCCAAGTGGCGGAGCTAGGAATCGATCGGCCAGGCAGGCGTGTCCAATCTTCAACTTTGGGAAGACACGCGGACTTTTACCCCCCCTTTTCGGCGGGGAGCCTGTAGAAGATCAGGCCGGGAGGAAGGACACAGTCTGTCAGTCGTTGCACGTGATGTTAACGTCCAGGCCAGGAGGAGCCATGCCAGGACTGACTCCACAAAAGGGAGAAGGTGACCAGTTGCCTTTTGAGGACCATGGCTCTCTACGCGGCACGGAAACCAAGGGAGCAGGGGCCAGGGTAGAGGCCGGCAGGGTCGTCAGAGGCCCAGCCAGGACAGAGACCGGTGAGGTGCGAGCCTGAACGAAGGCAGTAGAGGGGAGAGGGAGAGAGGGGATGGAGCAGGACCTATTTCGGTCCCGGAATCGGCAGAACCTGGTATCCCGGCGTGAGTCTTTAGAAACACCGTCCAACTCCACTCCACGGGCAAAATACAAGGTAGAGGGCGGAGCTCTCTGCACCCAGGATCCTCCCGAGACCCAGGCGAGAAGGGCCCTTCCCACGGATGGGCTCCACATCCCACCAGGGTCGGTCGGTCGGTCGGAAGGTCACCAAGACACAAAGAAGCACATTCTTTCTTTCGAGAAGCTCTGTCCCCAGGACCTGGCACTCAGCACACTGGTGATCTGCCAACCAGAACCCTTAAACACCTCCTCAGGTTCCAGGGGAAGGCTTTGCTCACCTCTTTTCGGCCCTACCTCTGTCCTCAAAACTAAAGGTAAAAGAACACACGAACACACACACACACACACACACACACACACACCAAAGGTAATGGAGTCCGAATACCACGAAGGCTCTCAGGTTGTGCTAGGGCTGTTGCCCAACAGCACTGTGAAGTGGGGGGGGGGGTGATGTGTGTTTGTATTTCCATTCATACAGACATAAAAATCTTGCAGAAAAAAGAATAACATTTGTTTTTTTGGAGGTTTACCGGGACATCGTGACGTGACCTACATGGGCAAAGGATTCCTGCACCAAGAAGTTTGCAATACCAACAATGCTCCGCCCTCACCTGGCCTTCCCAAATGCTTTGTTGAAACCTTTGGGGAGTTTGAATTTTCTGGGGGCATGAGCCACCTGTCGTGTTGTGTGGTCCTGCAATAAAGCTTCGTCTCCTCCACACTTGGATGTTTCAGTGTTTTTGGTCTTACCGTGCGTTGAGCAAAGGAACTTGCTTTTGGTAACAACCTGAGAAGACGACTTCCGAGCTAGTCGTCAGTTTGGCTCAACGAAAACAATCAACAAACAACACAGTATTATATGAGTTTTTGATATTTCTTTATAAAAATCACATTTACTCCTGATGATTCTTAAAGTGAGATAGATAAACATATAACATTCGTCCTTTCATAAGTGTGCAATTCAGTGATTAAGTGTCGACATAGAAAGTTGTACAAGCGTCATCAGTACTAATTGAGAACATTCCATCACCTCAGAAAGAAATCCAGACCTCATTATACAGCCACTTCCCCTTCCCCCTCCTCTCCACTAGCCCTCAGCAACCGCTGTGCTTTTTGTCTATGGATTTGCCTGTTCTTTATATTTCGAGTAATTGCAATGGCACAATTCTGGACATCTCTGTCTGGCATGTCACACTTAGTGTCACGTTGTCGAGGCTCATCCATGTTTTAGCCTGTGGTTGATTCGTCTATTTCACTTAAGAATTTGCCATTGTAGGGCTTCCCTGGTGGAGCAGTTGTTAAGAATCCTCCTGCCACTGCAGGGGACACATGTTTGACCCCTGGTTCGGGAAGATCCCACATGGTGCTGAGCACCGAAGCCCATGTGTCACAATTACTGAGCCTGCACTCTAGAACTGGCGAGCCACAACTACTGAAGCCTGTAAGCCTAGAGCCTGTGCTCTGCCACAAGAGAAGACACCACACTGAGAAGCCCGTGCACCGCAACAAAGAGTAGCCCCCGCTCGCCGCAACTGGAGAAAGCCCGCAAAACAGCAACGAAAACCTTATGCAGCCAAAAATAAATAATTAAATAAGAATTTTGCCATTTTAGATCATTAAGATATACACATGTACACAACACTTTCTATCATTTTATAAATGTGAAAGATACAATATATACATTCCATCATAACCATTTTATGCACACAGGTCCTCGGTATTACATGTTTTCCTGCAGATCCTCAACTTGCTCCACCGTCCTACAGCTGCCACAAGGCCCAGCGGACACGAGCGCAGTCCTGTTGTCTTTTCTCACAACCTCACAAATCACCCACGCCGTCCACTACTCCACCGACGGGTGCCTCGTGCTGGCGGCCAAAGAAGAGAGAAGGGGGTGGGGCCAGCCGTGGCAAATGGAGAGAGAGCTGGATGGAGAGAGAGGTGGCTACACCCTTATGCCCCGGAATCCACAGTCTCCCAATCAAGTACAGCCCACGTAACCTGAGAGTGGTGTGGCCGTCGATGATGGCATCCGCTGGGGCGCACCGCCAGCCAGGCTCCACCCCCCAGTGCGCTCTGAGACCTGGGCTCCTCAGGCGCCTGGGGGTGGGCTGCTTCCGTCACACCCTTCGGCCCTCTGTGGACCACACCCTCCGGCTAGGTCGTCTGAGTTCCCATGAGACTGTGCGCACTCAGGGCTTCTGGCCAGTTGCAAAAGGTCAGGACCAGCCAAGAGCAAAGTCCCCTATATTTCAAAGCCGCCCTGACACCACCCGCACTTCTCCTACTCACTCTTCCATTCCTCTCTCAAGACATTCCACCACCATGTTGCAAGCTGGGGTTTCGGGGACATCAGCGACAGGAGACAGCAGGAGCTGAACATCTCACGGTGAGATGCCAGGAACTCAGCCAGCCACCAGCTCGGCCACCATAACTGTCAGAGTTACTTAGAGTTAGGAGCAGAGGCGCCAAAGGCACTATTGACTTGATGTAGGCCATGCAGAAGGCTTAGAACTGAGGTCTGGTGGCCGGTAAATCTACCAAGGAGAAACACTGAACCCTAGGTAATCATAGTCAGGTTGGTAAAAGGTAAAGAGGGAGGCATGTGTCCTGGTGGGGGTGTGTGTGTGAAAACTTCCTCTGTTTCTGCTTCCCCACTTCCCACTGGCCAGGGACCCAGACACCGGGTCACGGCCTCCTCAACACCCTGTGCTCCCATAATGTCTTCTCCTTGATCAGGCACCACAGAAGGGCTCCTGCCTTTAAGGTTCTCAATACTCAGAGGTACAGCCACGAAATGTCTTCAAAGTGTAAACAAAATGAAATGAAAGACAACAGTCCCCCAGACTACTGAAGTGGCAGATGAGGTGAGGGTGCGATAACGCCCCTCAGGCTCCTGGTCCTGGAATGAGCGAGGAGGAGGAGGAGGAGGAGGAAACTGACCTTCGGTGAACTTGACTTACACATGGCCTGTGTTTAATCCTTTCACTATTCAGTTATTTAGCCATCGTCACACATTTACGAGCTGCTCTGTGAGTCTGGTCCAGTGTCCTCACAGAGTTCACAGGCTGGAGAGGTCATCAAAGCATGATCACAGCCCTGGGGTGTTGCACATGGGGACAAAGGCAGCAAGAAAGGGTGGACCTCAGCATGTCTTCTTGGATGAGGCAACATCTGAGCTGGGTCTCCGAGGATGACTTCTCTAGCTAACGTGGCACTGAGCAGGACACACAAAAGATGAATGAATAAGGCAATGAAGGAATCCATGGGCGTCCCCCAACACTACACACGGACGGCAGCCCACCAAGATGGTGGCTTGGGAACACAGTGTGCACTGGGGGAAAAGTGGGGAGAGGCTGCAGCGTGATGCCTGCCTCTCTCCCTTTATAGGCTTTGCTGCCACAAGGACCTGTGCGCTACCTGCTCAGGGACACTTTTCTGTCCTCTGCCTTGGGATCCTGTTGCTCTTTCCCAGCAGTGACCACATGTGGTGACCCATATATATTTGTCTGCCACATGTGTGGCCTTTGGGAGGAGGGAAAGTTTGGTGTGCATCCCAGGATTGAAAAGAAAGAGAGGATGGTGGGGCGTCCTGCAGCAGTGGGATCATGGTGCGGGGTGCTGGGGTGGGCTGGGGTGAGGCAAAAGCCATTCCTGGAGCTTGGGGGGCGCATTAGTGGCTTTCCTTACCACAGGGGTTTCCAAAAAAGATGCAGCTCAGTTTGGGATGCACTGACGTTGGGAAGCCAGGCGTCCTTTAGGCAGAGGCCCCTGGAAGGAGCTGGACATAGAAGATGAAAGTGTGAGAGGGTGTCAGGATCAGAACTCGTGACCAGACGAATTGGGAGGAGGTGGAGTGGAAGGAGACTGAGGACACACAGGAAGGTCATGAACTGGGGTCATCAAGGTGGAGACCCCTCAAGTTAATTCCACAGCCTCCTAGCTCTTCACAGAGTGCTGGGCCCAGGGAGGCCACTCAATAAACATGCACTGAGGTGACTTAAAATCACCAAAGTTTTCACTTTCAATCGATGGAATAGAGTATGCTACATTCAACAGATTCGTGGTGAGGCTTTTATGTTAATGAGCTAAGAAAGTGAAAGGAAGAATACAAATACAAGCAAAACGTAGACTCAAGAGAAATCTAAGAATCCACACTAGTAACTAAGACTCTCAACATGCAGCCCACTGTGGCCTCAGGGCCTTTGCACTTGCTGTTCTCTCAGCCTGGAACACTCTGCCCTCTCCATTGCTTGCTCACTAAACACACTCAGAAATTTGCTCAACCTTCCTTCCTGACTATTTTTCTCCAAGATACATATCACCATTGGTCGTTGTGTCCACTTTATTTTTTTCTGTCTCCCCCACAAGTCTGTCGCCTGCATGAGAATGGGAACTCCTCCTTTTTCACCACCCAGTGCTGCACCTCAGTTTCTGGAACGGGGTGGAACTCAGTGGGGCCTCCACGAATGTGCTCTGGGTGAGAGAGAAGTGACTGCGTAGAGGGGACAGACAGCTGGGTATCAGCGAGCATTATGCCAGATCAAGCATGAAGGGGTTAGAGGACACTCAGCTGCAGGTCTTGGTGTCCTGTTCTGCATCTATCTCAGTACTGTAATAAAGAGTCAACATCAGGCCCAGGGAAAGCAGCTGCTCTGACTTGGGGAAAAACCTAATTAGAACCCGCACCTCCTATGCTGAGGTCAGATGGGTGGACGTCAGGTCCCAGGATCTCAGGGGCATCTCCCCTCCTCCCACTATCTCCTCGCATTTCTCAGAGAAACCCCGGCTCAGGACATCCACCAATCCCTCCACTTGGTGGGGCTGGTGCTGAGCCTTCAATGTTTCCAGCTCAGAAAGATTTTAGTCTGTGCTGTGGAACTTAGGAAACCCTCTCCTCCACACTTGGCCCATATGACTCTCACCTTCCCCTCGGCCACGCCCGCTCCCAGAGGGATTCTGAGTCTTTGTTCAGCAGGTGACAAGCCGCACATGGCAGGAGATCAGGCTCCTCCAGCCACCAGGATGCGGATGCACCCGAACCTCCACGGCGAGTCCACAGGCTGTGTGAGCAGATGGGGTCCCCCCTGCGGGCCTCTCCGTGCCTGTGAGTGGGGAAGGGTAGGCGGGGACAAGAGGCTCCGTGCGCCCTGATCCCGCCGGCGAGGGGAGCCAGCGGGGGAAGAGGGAGAGCGGGCGGCCGGCCGGGAGCTGAGGCTGCTTACAAGCTGCGGCTGCCAAAGATGTTGATGGGGACAAAGTGCTCCTGCGTCTGCAGGCGCCAGAGCCACTCGCAGAGCTCTCTCCGGACCAGCAGTTACAGGGAACACCCGCGCTGATTGCTAACAGAGAAGGGCCCACCGTGACCCAGGAAACTCCCCCTAACCTCCGGGGCACATTCGGACAGGCTCTCTGGAGATGCTACAAAGCTCTGCTTTGGCTAAGAACGCACTGGAGGATTTGAACATTGCCTTCAAAGGTACATTTTTCGTCATGTAGAAAACTGCATGATTTCAAACTTGAAAGCCTCCGTTATGATTTTAGAACGAGGCAACTTAGATGACTACTCAATTGCATAGTGCGGGCATTGGTGAAAATAAAAGCTGAGTTGTTATAAACCGTTTAAACATCAATTTTTTTCCCCCTATACTTTATATTCTAGTATAAGTGTGGTGTTTCTCTCGCGCGCCCATCTCTCTCTCTCTTTCTCTCTTTCTTCTTCTCCCTGTCTCCGGCTTCGAGATGTGTGTCACCATCTGGTAAGTGCCTTGTCTCCTGCACGATGTACACTTCATTCAGGAGCAGAAGTGATAACATTTGCTCCCAGGAATGTACCTGAGGAGGAGAGGCGCGGGCGGACTGGGGCACGGCGACGTGGTGAGAGAAGGAAGGGACTTGGCCAGGGTGGCTGGGCCCTGGCCTCTGCTCTCCTGCTCTGCCCACGCACTTGGGGTGCCCTGGTTCACTCTTGACCCAGTAACAGGGGTCAAAAGGAGCAGTGCAGGCAGCCCCAGCCAACACGTTCCATATACTTCTCTCTACTTACATCATGCGCACGGCGTTCCCTCAAAGATCTTCAAAGTTCTGGGCTCTTCTGGTTTCCTTACTCTTCACTAGCCTTCTAGCCACTGATGTGACTAACTGAATTGGCCTGTACCTTATCAATATGAACAGATACTATGGGAATATACATATTGTTATATTAAAATTGCCGTATTATATATTATGTATGTGTTATGTTAATATAGTTCTAATAGAGTAAATTAACAAATATAAATGAGTTAATATACTAACATGAATACATATTACACCCGAGAGTCCAGTCCTTGCCTACTGCGTGCTCAGCTCTGCCCGCTGAGCCACACTGTTTGCCGGAAAAAATGAAGACTTGAGGGCAAAGTGAAGTGTGACGGGGGGGTGGGGGGGCGGGCAGAGCACACCGAACCTGCCATCACAGTGAAGGCAGCACAGTCGACTCCCTCAAGTGCAGCCCGAAGCGTGCCCTCGAGACCAGCATGAACCGCACAGTCTTAGTGAGGGGGGTGCATGCCAACCTGCTCTCCCAGCCCGTGCGCCCCGTCTGGAGCGGGGGATGAGGAAGCCTCCTCCAGGTGTTTCTTCTCTTCCCCTGCTCGCAGTTTCCTCCCCTCCAGACGGTCGGATGTGCAGGACAGCTGAGGGCACTTGTGACTTTCCCCGTCTCTCCCTTAAGTTCATCGTCTCTCCCTTAAGTACAGGCGGTGAGTTGATTTAACTCATCGCCTGCAAAAAACGCAATTAGCAGGAGTAGATACGTACAGAAGTTGAGTGAGCGTATGCCCACGCACTCAATCCTCTATATTTTTATAATGAGAGGTCACTAAGTTTTGCTCAGATCCTCAAACTTTTGTCTCTGTGAACTTTAGTAGTTGCCATTTGGTTTCAAGATGGCGGACTGAAGAGGCAGTAAATGTAGACAGACGTAAAAAATAATATAACTTGCTCAAAGCTGTCGAAGTGCTTTAGAAATGTTACCGTACAACCTTGCAGACCAGTGAGAAACGCCAGAAGAAGTTCAAACAGAGAGCGCATTTTGTTAAGCGAAAAGGGGAGGGAGGGCGAGAGGGGAGCCGAGGAGGGCGGCCCAGCGTGAGTGGTGGGAACAGGCAGTTCAGATGCTGTGGAGGCGGCTGTGGCGGCGGCTCTGCCACGTGCTCCCAGGGCTGGTCTCTCAGCGCCCAGACGGGCAGCTGCGGGCGGTAAACTCAGGGCGGGGGGGTCAGCCGTTCACTGGCCACTTCTGTAGCGTCACACCTGAGCAGAACCCTGAGACCTGGAAGGTGGACAAATTAGAGCCTGTGTCACTCCGACCGGAGCTTCGGGTGGATCGTGGTGTCCGGAGGAGCCCCAGCGCCTGCCCTATGTGGCTTCTCACCTGCCGCTCCTCCACTGCACACCGGCTGGCCAAGCGCAATGCGGGTCCTGGAGCTACCGTCAGGGTCGCGCATGTCTCAGAGCCTCCTCAGATGTGGGCTTCATGTGAACAGATGCAAAGCAGAGATTGTTCCCGTGTCAACAAAGTCTGGAGAGCACAGGGGGCGTGGCCAAAATCAGGGACATAATAAAACAGTTCTACAGAGTAACAGGAAAAGAAATCAACTCCATGTAGCAGTGTTCCAGCCTCTCAGCTTATACGTGTGTATTCAAGAAAAAAGTAAATCTGCTTCTAGAATAGATATTGAAAATCAAACCTTGGACTGTAACAGGCTGAAAAATATTTTTGGAACCGGATTTATTTTTGGAAAAATTTATTTTGCTTTCATTTTTGCCTGGAACAACTTCAGCAGCGGCTCTTTCTGGGAGGGTATGAATTAAGCAGCACGTTCTGGAGTGAGGATCGAATCCCTCTCAGAGGACTTGCACTGACCCTTGTGATGTGTGAACACAGAGGGGCCAGAACAAGGCCTCAGAGAAACATTTTTTTGAAATAACGGCAGCAGCAAGCCTTCCTAGAACTACTGTTCTGTGTAGTAGAATGTTCCCCCGGACACAGAGGCTGAGCCACATGGGCCACAGCTCAGGGTATAATGCATCCCGGGATTGGGAGTGGGACCTGCCTTCACGCCTGGGCCCCACCTCGCAGGAACCCGGTGACCAAAGCCAATGTACTTTAAAACCCACAACGAAAACGCACAGGCCCCCAAATGTGCACAACGTAGCTTTGTCAATGCCAACCTCAGTCTCCTGTGAATTATTTGTGCACTGAGTTAAAAGCTGTGTTGCGGACGGCAGCAAAGGGAACAGGGATATTGGCCATACAATTAGTTCTGAAAGACTTGTAATCACAGGAAATAAAAGACCTCTCCAATCTTTGGGAAAACATTTACTACTTTACAGGCGTTGCCCTAAGGTGGGCAAATCCCTTACGGTTTGGGGATTGTTTCGGAAGATGAAGCAACAAGGGTCTGAAGCTTGAAGAGTCAGTTCAGGCCCATCTTCGCTGAGGTCGTCCTGCGTGTGAACGTCTGGAACACGACTGAGCCGGGAAGGGCTCAGTTTCGGGGGCACGTTTCCTGGCTGCCGTGGTTCCCTCCCCTCACCCCTGCTGAGCCACAGCCCCTGTCACCCCTTCAGGGTGTCAGTTAAAAGATGCCTCCTTCCGTGGGGAGCGGAGGCTCCTTGTTCTCAGAAACAGAGCAGCAGCCACTGGTCCTACGTCTGCAAAAGCCCCATGTTATGAACTCATTTGTAATACTGTGTTTTATCATTATTGTGCTGGATATTTTTATGGAATTCATCTGAAAACTGGTTATCACCACAAAAATTGTATTTTTGGTCGTGCTGCATGGCTTGTGGGAACCAAGCCAGGCGTTGAACCCGGTCAGGACAGTGAAAACCCGGAACCCTAACCCCTGGGCCACCAGGGATCTCCCGTCACCACCAACTTTAATAACAGAATTAGGTGCCCTACATACAGTCTAAAGTTTAACCTAACTTTTACAATGAAGTTTTTGCCTGAAAGTTGTAAGGAATTTGAAACAAGACTAGAATCTGTAAGGAAACCATAAAAAATGCTTGGTGACTCGGCTTTATTCACTTTAAGTAAAATTTATACACGAAAAATTAGACACAATTATTTACATAGTGACGAGCATAATAAGTGAGGGATAGAAATAAAATATGAACCTGGATATGCTTACAGCAGTGTTACGTGGTTTTGGAAAACTTTCTGTACTGTTATTATACAGCATTGGAAAAACTAAAAGAAAAAAAATAAGGAAATGGTGGTAATTCAAAGTCTTACTGTTACATGAGAAAAGCAAGTTGCAAGGCAACACGAATTATTTATTTAACAGAACTGAAAATGAATCTATGTTATTTGTGTGTATATGTAGATTTTAAAAATTTGTTTTAAAGGTTGGGAAAGTTATACAAATAAACATCACACACCTTGACAGGGATGAAAGGGAAATGTGTTTGGTTTTTGGTTTGGGGTTTTGGGGCCGTGCAGCATGGCTATACGCTGGGGTCTTACTCCCCCAGAGCCCTTGGCAGTGGGAGCACGAGTCCTAACCACGGGACCACAAGGGAATTACTTCCCTAAAGTAGGGTAAATTTGACCTAAATGCGCACTGCTTGTATTAAAAAAGAACAACGACAACTGTGCATGTGGTGGTATGAAACTAGCTTGTCCTAAAGTCTAGCCAATGCATTTGGGAGTCAAGCAACAGGTAGGTTTCCTGGGTGGCCGAGAATGGATCTTTACGTAAGGATTAAAGTCAGAACACACACGAAGCACGATTAATGAAACCCTGGCTGTACACTGGTTTCTACTCTAGTCACTAGAACATTTCTTGAGCACTCGCTGGCCTTAGTCCAGCCTGGAAATCAGTTACTTGCCCACGGCAAGTCAGAACTGATGTCAGACTCATACAAAAGACGGATGGGTTTCTTAGTTTTGCTACGATGGTCTCTCCGTGGAAGAAAAGCTACATTTTGGTCTCAACACTTGTTTGGGCCTGTTCTGTCAGGGATTGCTACATGAAAAACAAACAACCGAAACCAACATTACAAAACACTCTTTTTCATACCTGGTGGCTTCTGCCAATTTAGAGATTTCTCTTTTTCTGCCATGTGTCCAATGCCATATAAAATAAAGGAGGCCGAGTGGGCAGGAGGCAACGCCCCCGCGGGGCTGAGCAGCCGGGCATCCGTGCTGGCAGCAGCAGCTCAGGGCGCCCTGGGCTTCGGTCCTGATCAAGAGTGAGAGAGCCAAGGAGCATTTCCGCTCCGGGTTCCTAAAGGCATTTCGTTACTGTATAACCTGGATCTACAGAAAGTGCGGGATGGCCTGATACAGTTTTCTACATGTCCCACTATTTAAAATAACTTGCAAATTTCTTATATTCTGCAACCACAGCTTGGGAATTCTGCGGACAGCATATAAATATAACTACATAACTCACTGTATAATTAGAAAGACGTGAGAGTCTAACTTACCCTGATATCCTAGTGACTCTGGGTCTCAGGAGAGAAGGCTCAGACGATATAAACTGGGCATTTCTACAGATTGGACAGCAAGTGGCAATTTTAGTCCATTATTAAAAAAACAACAAAAACAAACAAACAAAAAATAACCTTCATTTCCCTGGTGTTTTGTTTGTTTGGTTTGGAAGCAGCTTGCCACACTTGCCACGGAAGCATAAATATTTATAGGCGTTAGTGCACTAATTGCAAGCACATTAGCCCGGAGGGGTAGTTTTAGAAGAGCACAAAGCCATGTAAAATGATGTCTATGAAACATTTACAATTACCCACAGAAACAGGCTCTGCCATCTAAAAGTGTACTTGGGACCAGCCCTCAATTTGTGGTCCTGTGATCCTGTTCAGACAGACAGACCCGATAAGTTAGCTTTTCTTATGTAGAAAACCAAGCTAACAGAGAAACAAACAAAAGACTTAACCTAGCAGCTCACAAGTGGGAAACAAACTACTGTTTATTAAAATATTGGGTAACACTCAAGTGCAGGCTCGAATGCTCTCAATTCAATGCGCTTCACAGAATGTTTTTACACCTTTTCAACCAGCAGTCTCCCCCAATCCTAGAAAGCTTACTTTTTTACTCGGTACAGTTAACAATTAATATGTGCTGAAATTACTGTAGCTGTGTGTTCTGGTACAATTCACCAGAATAACTAAAGGCTAGACATTTGCTAAAATATTCTGCAGAGGCGGGACCCAGAGCATTTAATCTTATATGAACAAAAGCCTGTGCACAAACACATTTTATACGTGATTTCAGGGAGGCCCCAGGCTCCCCGGCCTCCCTAATCCGCTCAGATTAAGAGCCCCTTGGCTGGGAGGTACAAGAGGACTAAGGCGTCCCTACTTACCTCCGATTCAGACCTCTGGCCCCATCACAGCCGCACTGGTGGGAAGGAAGGCGGACGCCCGGGCACACACTGTGCCAGCGGCCCGGCGGTCAGACGCATTGTAAGGAGTGACATCATAGGGAAGAAGGAATTTCATTTCACAGTGGATGTGTTTTCCCTTTAAGCTCTGTGTTCTATTGCCTTCGCTTTGAGTTCAGAATGCTGCCTCTGGCCGGAAACAGGCAGGATAGCTGATTCTCAAGGCTCTGACCTTTACCGGGATAACACTTTTCATCCACATAGAGATAAAAGTTGCGGGACAGAGAACAACATTTCTTTGGATGGAGGTTTATAGGAACACCGCGACCTGACCTGCGTGGACAAAGGATTTTCCTGCACCGAGAAGTTTGCAACAACCAACCAACCTCGACCCCCGCACCTGGCCTTTCAAAATGCTTTTCTGAAAGCCTTTGGGGAGTTTGGGCTTTTGCCGGCCACAAGCCAGCCGTCTCCTTGCGTGGCCCTGCAAGACACCGTTCTCTGCTCCAAACTCTGGCATTCCACTTTGCTTGGCCTCACTGGGCATCGGGCATGGGAACTTGGGTTCCTTAACTGGAGGCGACTTGTCACGGTGCACCCCTGCTTCATACACTCTGCTGGGCTTCGTGCGATGGCCCAAGAGATTTAGACAAAACACAAAGAAGAGCAGCGGCTCACTTCACCAATCCACATGGGAATAAACACCAATATTTACTGATCATTTGATATTCCAAACAACGCTGCCATGCCTAACCTTCGCCTATGGTTTTCCACTGCTAGAAAATTTATAGGATAAGTTTCCAAGGGATGTGTAACCTGGAGTTCCTCTAACTGAAAGAACGCTTGATGAGATGTTACTACGTAAAGATAGTGAGTTGCTGAATCCTTCTGAGGAAACTAGCAATGAGATTTCCGCTTTCTTTAAACGGTAGCCTCTCCATGAGACCTCTTCTCCACCTGCGATTACAAATATGCCCCAATCCGGTGTACCTTCAGGAACCGTCCATGATCCGCTCTTCTTCTGAGCACTGCCCTTTCTTCCCACCCAATCACAGCCTGACCGGGTACAGACCTGCTGTCTCTACCTTGCCCTGCCATCACAGCTCACCTCCCTCCATTACAGCTGGACTCACCGTGGCCAGGTAAGCTCCCCTGTTTAGAGAAAGGGATCATGGATGATTGTGAACCATGGAGGCTGGGGGCCCAGGAGAGACGGGCTGTGCACAGGGGATGTAGCTGGGGAAAAGAAGACGGAGACGAATGGGGTTTCATGCATGGTAATTACTCAGGGGAACGTGCTACAGGGCCCACATGCGGGGACGGGGAAGTCAGGTTGCAGAGGAGTCCTTGGGAGCTGCTGCCCAGTAATGACGGCTGAACTGGGGGGCAGGGACTCGAAAGGGAAGGGCGAGGCGGGAGGCGGCGGGGAGTGGCGGGCAGAGCACACACGGGTCCGCGACGCGGCAGAGAAGCAGGCAGGCATCATAAGCATCCCAAAGGAAGGACGGGATGTCACGGCAATGAGGACGTGTGTGGAGTGACATGTGTCCCAGGATGGTGGTGAACAGTGGAAAAGAGGTAACGGGAAGGAGACTAGATGTCATTGATAAACTCAGACAGGGGACACATGTGGCAGGTGGAGGCCCTGGGCCTTCTCTGCAGGAGGGGGTTCCTGCCGACTCCACATGTCCGTGAGCTGAGAACGTCAAGTGGGAGCTAGCTGAGTCAGTAAGAGTTACTCCAGCTGAACCGCGAGTGCAAGTGGTGCAGATAAAGCCCAATACGAATGATCCTGGCAACAGGGGAGGGAGTGTGCAGCACTGAGCGGCTGCCGACCACCCGACACAGCCTGGTGGCTTCGCATGAGCCCCTTCACCCCTGAACTCTTCGTGCTTTTCCGTGTTTTCTTGCTTTACTTTAAAGCTACACGTTCCTTACATTCTCCAAGCAATTGTCTGGTGACTCTCTTCCACAGAAGTAGGATTTCTAAGGTCTGGGTCCCTTGTAGCCTTTCTTTGTGACCTTCAGAAAGACGAACTTTTTCTCTGAGACAATACTTCTGCAAATTTATAAATGAATTCATTTTGGCACATGCTGAGCAAGACTGCAGAACTTGGCCTTCAGTCCCCTGTGTTCGAAATTGCTCACTGATGCCACGAACGTCCCTGCTGATTTCAGACCCTGTGACCTTGCTGGAGCCTCGCCTACTGCATCCAGCCCAATACGACTGCTAGGCCCTCTGTCTTCCCCCTGTGTGGGCACAGGGTGTCTAATGTGCACTAGGAGCGTAGAGGGGCGTTCACAGCAGGAGCAAATCTCAGAGCCCAGACTCCCAGCCTGAGGCAGGCCCTGACTCGGCCCATCCCTCCCCTTCCCCCTCCGCCCCATCATTTATGCCCCTCTCGCAGGACAATGGAGCTGCAGTGTTGCCTCACCATCCGGCTTGGGACCCCTCTCCAACGTTTGACCTTGCACTTCCCTCTGCCTTGCACCTCCCTCGACAAGGCTGCCCTTGCCCTAGACCCTCACAGGGCTGGTGGCTTCTGCTCACCTGCAGGGCGGCCCGCATGTTAGCTCCTCAGAAAACCTCAGGGCCCCCCTCGTCTGACGCTGGCCCCTCCCCACTCCATTGCACATTAGAGCTTTGTCTTTTCCTGTCACGTCTCAAATGCCACGTGTAATGAAGGAGGCTGAGTCGGCAGCAGAGAACGTCCCGCCGTGGTGACACTGACCCGCTGTCCCGGCAGCAGCGGCCCGCGTGCTCTGGGCTTCCAGCATCGCCACCTTTGTTGTCTTGGTAGCGCTCTTCAAAGTTATTTTTCTCAGACTTTAATTTAGAGGAGTCTGTGTACTCCACCCAGCAACGTGAGAGCAGGGTCCCTTGTGTCTCGTTCATAATGCGTCGCCGGTGTGTACAATCCTCAGAAAATATGCTGAAGAATGAACACAAGGGACATTAAGGTCCCATTCGTCCAGGCCCCTCCGTGAGGGAAGAGTTAAGTGAGCTGGTATAGTCACTCAGCTCTTCACCTCAGGCCAATCCAGAGATGCTCACTGCACACTTCAGAACAGAAACAACTGCTAATGTCTAAACAAAAGCATGAGTGCTGAGATCCAGGAAAAAATATTCTCTACACTATCAACTGTGGGAAAGTGTATTACAAATAGACAGTAGAAATGTATAGATGGTGAAGTATCTTGTTAAATGTTGGATGCAAAATTTGGTAGCAAGTAACAAGAAATAAAGCATCCCCAGTTCAGTGGATCAGCGCTTGGACGTATGTAAGCACTACTGAGCGAGCATGTGTCTTTCAACACAAAGACACCTTGCGTTCAGTAAGAATGGGCCAGTTTTCCTGCAATGCAGTGAGTATTGATCAGTTAATGACTGTATAGTTTTATCAAGTTGTAAGTATACTTAGAAACACTAGGGTTAATCCGGAACTAACTTGGAATGGTAACTGAAAAAGTAGAACACAAATGATGTTAACTGTTATATTAGTGTTCAAATATGTATGCACATGTCAAGGATGAATGGCCACGGGAATAAACACATGATTTGTGATTAAACTGTGATGCTTCCATTAATTCTATTGCTTTTAAATTTTATTCACTATTTTCCTCATAACTGAAAAGAGGATTAATTTAATCTTAACAAGAGTGCTAGTCCTGAAGAACTGTGTGCACCTGGACAGGAACATTCCAAGAATTCAGAGTCAGACATAGGTTCATCACTTACCTTAGACTTTGTAGCCAAGGGTTTGTTTTGGTTTGGTTTGGTTTTCCACCAAAAAGATGTCGATATCTCCATGACTACGAAGGTGAAAGATGATTGCAGACATGGTAAGAGTTCCATTTTCAGAATGTGTTGAAACACCAGGGGCGCGTACACTCATTCACAGAGACACAACCCGCTGACCCCAGAGATCCATGTGTATGTCTGCACTCCAGAGGTTTCTGACAAGTGTTCATGTATTGTACAATTATAAGATGTTTGCAACTAGTCTACACTGATAAGTCGGAACTTGATAAAATAAAATCCATGTTTAAAACATTCTCAATTATAGGACTCTGAAAGATTACATATTGTCAGAATGATTGCGTTATTACAAATATTTTACACAATTCTGAACCCCTTGGAAAGCTATTCTGCAAGGTGCAAGGAGAGGAAAGCTAGATTTCCTTTCCTACGGGCAAGGTTTGGTGTTCACTCCACCATAAAATAAGTACTTTTAAATTTAATTGTTTGAATTCTACATTATGTTTTTGAACATCAGTATACTTTATAAGAATAGAAAATTTTCTATACAAGCCTCTTAAAATTCCATTTACCAACTATTTTATTTGAGATTTAATGAGTTTCCATTTTAAATGATATTAGACAAAATGGTAACTATTTTGATTCTTTTATTGGGGGTCCTAATTTTATTCTAATTTAATTTTAGATAATTCAAAAAAATCCAAAACAACACGTTATTACCAGATAAATCAGCATTTCCCAGAATGTATTATAGGCTACATACACTATTGATAAATTTCAACTGAAATATACTTATAAATACAAAAGAAAACTACAAACTGTCTTATCTATGTGTTCTCATTATGTAGGAATGCATTTTAGGAAAGAAACTGTGCAGCAGATGCCACAGTATACCAGGAAGTTGCATGAAAATGCTTTTTATTTAATGATAGAAAATAGAATATTCCTAATTAGTTATTTTTGCTTTTATAAAATTTTCATAAGCATATGTAAATTATATAGTAATTGTGTCATCAATGTGACCATTTTTATAGCTTTCTTTCGTCTGAGTATAAATAGAACTTATTAAATCCTGATGGTTTTCTATCAATAAATTATTATTATTTTTTGATTTTCATGTTCAGTAAACTTTGGCAAACACTGCTACCGTTAAAAGAGATGTCTCTGCAGTGTCAGTTGTTACATCTCCAAAGAAGATATACAGATTGCTAAGAAACACATGAAAGATGCTCACCATCGTTAATCATTAGAGAAATGCAAATCAAAACTACAATGAGATATCATCTCACACCGGTCAGATTGGCCATCATGAAAAACTCTAGAAACAATAAATGCTGGAGAGGGTGTGGAGAAAAGGGAACCCTCTTGCACTGCTGGTGAGAATGTAAATTGATACAGCCACTATGGAGAACAGTATGGAGGTTCCTTAAAAAACTACAAATAGAACTACCATACGACCCAGCAATCCCACTACTGGGCATATACCCTGAGAAAACCATAATTCAAAAAGAGTCATGTACCAAAATGTTCATTGCAGCTCTATGTACGATAGCCAGGACATGGAAGCAACCTAAATGTCCATCAACAGATGAATGGATAAAGAAGATGTGGCACATATATACAATGGAATATTACTCAGCCATGAAAAGAAATGAAACTGAGTTATTTGTAATGAGGTGCATAGACCTGGAGTCTGTCATACAGAGTGAAGTAAGTCAGAAGGAGAAAAACAAATACCGTATGCTAACACATATATATGGACTCTAAGGAAAAAAAAATGTCATGAAGAGATTAGTAGTAGGACGGGAATAAAACACAGACTTACTAGAGCATGGACTTGAGGATATGGGGAGGGGGAAGGGTAAGCTGTGACGAAGTGAGAGAGTGGCAGGGACATATATACACTACCAAATGTAAATTAGATAGCTAGTGGGAAGCTGCCGCATAGCACAGGGAGATCACCTCTGTGCTTTGTGACCACCTAGAGAGGTGGGATAGGGAGGGTGGGAGAGAGGGTGACTCAAGAGGGAAGAGATATGGGAACATATGTATATGTATAACTGATTCACTTTGTTGTAAAGGAAAAACTAACACACTATTGTAAAACAGTTATACTCCAATAAAGATGTTTAAAAAGAAAGAAAAAGAGATGTCTCTAAACCAAAGTCAAACTAGTTTTATGGTTTACTCTGCCCCATTTGTAGGATTGGAAATACTTGGCAGTTTTTGTAGTTGATGCTAATTCAGATAGGAGTCGTATTCCAGTTAAGCTAATTTGTGGTGATTTCTTGGATGAAAGTCAACACATGAATTCCCTTCTCAGCCTACTAATAACTGCACATTAGGTGGCTAGGCTTATTATGAGATTCCTGAGAGTAATGTATATCAGTTTTACAGCTACCCAAGGTTTATTTCGAGGGGTAAAATTCACCAAAAGTTTACCTGCTTATTAAGTGTAACCCTCAGCATAGAGTGGTAAGAAAATACTACTTTCTAGAGAAGGAGCTGGCTGACTTTTCTAAAGGGCCAGAGAGTGAGTACCTTAAACTTTGCCATATGACCTCTGCTTTATCCATCAACTCTGCCATTGTAGCAGGAAAGCAGCCACAGATAAAAGGTAAACAAAGGAGCTGTGCTCCAATGAGACATTAATTATAGACACAAAAATGCAAATCTCATATAATTCTCATACGTTGCAAAATTTTAAAACTGTTTTTCAACATTTAGAACTACAAAAATCATTTTTAGCTTGCAGCTCCTACAGCACAGTCTGGGGGCAGAATTTGGCCCATGGGTCTCAGGATGATTTGGCCTGTCAGGCTCCAGATTCTCTGACAGCTCATGAGCATGGGAGTCGACCAGCCATGTTCTGCTCCCAGCGCCTAAAGGGTTTGGGGCTATGAGCTGCCCTTGCTGCTCGCAGACAATGCCTACAGATGACTCTGGTAATGTTAATTCGACCGACATCTCATTTTGGCAGAGAACAGAACGCCTTCTGCAAAATATTTTTACAGAATAATATTTGCCCAGGATGGGAAATCCTGGCTTTTTCACACCAGAGATGAAGGATTAAAGAAGGGGCCTGAAGGGGCATATGTATTTTTCTCCTGCCTGTTGTCCAGTGCCAGCCCTGGGCTCAGGACAGACAACACAGGGGCCCAGCGCATCCCGCTCCAGTTCTTTGGCCTCAGTCTGGAAGACACCAGAGTGACAAGTCTAAGCACCCCTGCCCCCAACCGGCCCGGATCCCAGGGCTGCACCTCTGGCTGCTCCAGCAGGCAAACAGCTACACCTGAGCAGAGAAAGGGGGTAGGGCCAGATGGCATGAAACCATACATCGTGTAAACAACGAGGGCCTGTAGGCAGACAAAGAAAAGCAGGAACTTCTGGACGGACAGAAAACCATACATTTCGGGGTGACAAGTGTCCTGGAGGCAAAGGAAGGTTGGAAAACGGGAATCTCTGGCCTCCAAATGTAACCTTTGGCTCATTATGCTCGCAAAACATAAAATTAACCTTGCAGATGAGAAGTTCCCATCATGCACCGGGGCCGGGACACTTCCCAGCAAGGCTAAATAAGGAGGAACCTCTCTCCTCCCCTCAGAAAGGTGGAGCTGGTGTGAAAATCAGGAAGTGCGACCCCAAGCCCCACCCTCCCTAATGAATATTCCGCCCCTTCATTTCACGCCCCTTGTAAGCAGCCTATCCTAGTAGCTCTGCGCCGCTGCTTACCCCCACGGGCCCTCTGTGCCCCAGAAGTCCTCGCTGTGCCTTCTCCTTCTCCCTATTGTCCCTGAATTCTTCCTGCGACAAGATACGAACCTCCTCTCTGGTGAGGAGGCGGCTGTGGATCCACCGGCTCTTCCTTTAGCTGACCGGCGGGTCTGGGAGGAGCCCCTCGGTGCGGGCGGAGCCCATGGCCCAGGGCCGTGGCCTCACTGCTCCGCGCCCCGGGCTTCCGGGTGGGGAAAGCGCTGCAGGCATAAGCAGCTCCTCTGCAGGGGCCCGGCCGGAAGCTGAAGGAGAGGCGAGAAGGAGGGCCCGCCACCCTGTCCGGAGCCGCCCAGAGGCCTCCGCCCACAGGGAAGGCGGCAGAGGTGGGGAGCCGGCGGGCGGCACCGCGCTCCTCGCAGAAGGCCTTCAGGCCCAGGCTCCTCTCCCACGGGACCAGAACCGCCCCGGCTTCCTGCACTCGGGCCGCTGCTGGGCTGTGCACCTCCGCCTCCCCCTGGCCACTCGCTCCCACCTGGGCCTCTGCCTCTGCTCCTGCTCCTGCGGGAACTCGGAGCCCTGAGATGGGCCAGAGGAGAGAGGGGTTCAGGGGCCGCGGTCTCAGCATCTCCTCCTTCCCCCAGAGGGTCCTCTTCAGCAGGGGCAAGGGTCCATCCAGGAGCTGATGGGGGCTGGGAACCAGGAGAGAGGTGCTGTCCTCTCACGTCCTCCAGGATGAATCCAAGTCCCCCTAAAACAGTTTCCTCACTGAGTTTACGGATGATCTCTCTATCCAAAACTTTCTTCCTTTTCGTTGTCACCTCTGACCTCAATCCTGTGCTAACTGAACACTCATCAAGCAGAGTCGGGTGACTACACTTCTCTTGTTAACATAATCAATGTACCAGGGGCTGTTGTAGATGTCGTCGTTCACTCCAACTTCAGGTTGTTTCTCCAGGGCAGGATGAGCTCACAGACCCCTGAGCCGGGGACCACCTGGCCTGAGAATCATAAACCAGAGACACCCTGACGTTGAAGTTATGATGAACAAACGTCACATATATTAAGGGATTAACAGTTACACAATTCTGTTCATAAAATAGGTAACTAACCAGGATTTACTGCATAGCACAGGAAACTATATTCAATATCTTGTACTAACCTATAATGGAAAATTAAAAAAAATATATATATATATATATAACTGAATCACTTTGCTATACACCAGAAAGTAACACAATATTGTATCAATAAGTCAACTATACTTCGATTTGTTAAAAAAGGAAAAAAAAGAGTCACAGAAATGTCAAGCGATGATGATTAATGGCAGCCTCTTTTTTCTGCCCATTAAAAAAGCCCCTAATTCAAAGGCCAAATTGGAGTGTATCTGTGGCTTGTCTCCCACTCCCTTGCCTGGAGATCTGTAAATAAACCCTTACTTTGATTAAAACATCTGCTGTCAGAGTTGCGCTTTCTACACCTCATTCACATGAGCCCTTGCTCCATAAGAAGAGGACCTCAGGTTGG
The DNA here is from genome assembly GCF_026419965.1 of Kogia breviceps. Taxonomy (NCBI): domain Eukaryota; kingdom Metazoa; phylum Chordata; class Mammalia; order Artiodactyla; family Physeteridae; genus Kogia; species Kogia breviceps. The sequence goes on along the minus strand of NW_026711575.1, from coordinate 172,003 downwards.
CAGTTCCAGGGCTTGGAGTGTCATCGACGGAGATGGTCTCTGAAAGGTGCAGGTCCGGACACCTCCCAAATCATAGTCATGTCCCCAGCGTCTCCATGTTGCTTGAGCTGCTGTCCCCCATCCCCCGGAGGTGGCACAGTGGGCCACAGGGCACCTGGGAGGAGCAGAGAGCTGTCGAGGCCCTCCTTCCTGGGCCCAGGGCACGTCCCTGTTCCCTGCCCTTGTAACAGCCTCCGTGCACTAAATGAACGTGGGCTTTAGTATCTGTAACTTGTATTTTAGCTGTTCATTACCTTCTAAACTGTTATAAAGAAACTCTTTAATTGTGTTGTCAATATAAATAATCACTACATCAATCTATACTAGGAATAGAAAAGAATTTTATTTGAGCCAAACTGAGGTCTATAGCTTAGGAGAGACAGATTCTAGAAGGACCTGAAATGTGTTCAGCAGGACTACAAGATTGGGGAGGCTTATAAAGGCAAAGAACTCAAAATGACATGAGTTGTTTGTGAAGAATTATAGATAGATAGATAGATAGATGTGATGGTAAATAGATTTGTTTCTATTTCCCTTTCTGACATTTCATTGTTAGTGTATAGAAAAGCAACAGATTTCCATGTTTCAATTTTGTATCCTGCAACTTTACAGAATTCATTGATGAGCTCTAGTAGTTTTCTCATAACGTCTTTAGGATTTTCTAGGAATAAACCTACCTAAGGAGACAAAAGTCCTGTACTCCAAAAACTATAAGACACTGATGAAAGAAATCGAAGGTGACACAAACAGATGGAAAGATATACCATGTTCTTGGATTGGAAGAATCAACATTGTTAAAATGACTATACTACCCAAGACAATCTACAGCTTCAATACAATCCCTATCAAGTTACCAGTGGTATTTTTCACAGAACTAGAAAAAAAAAATCTTAAAATTTGTATGGAAATAGGAAAGACCCTGCATAGCCAAAACAATCTTGAGAAAGAAAAACAGAGATGGAGGAATCAGGCTCCCTGACTTCACTCTATACTACAAAGCTACAGTCATCAAAACAGTATGCTACTGGCACAAAAACAGAAATATAGATCAGTGGAACAGGATAGAAAGCCCAGAAATAAACCCACCCACCTATGGTCAATTAATCTATGACAGAGGAGGCAATACTATACAATGAAGGAAAGACAGCCTCTTCAATAAATTGGTGCTGGGAAAACTGGATAGCTACATGTAAAAAAAATATGAAATTAGAACATTCTCAAACACCATAAACAAAAATAGACTAAACATCGATTAAAGACCTAAATGTAAGACTGGATACTATAAAACTCTTAGAGGAAAATATAGACAGAACACTCTTTGACATAAATCAAAGCAATATCTTTTACTATCCATTTCCTAGGGTAATGAAAATTTTAAAAAAATAAACAAAAGGGAACTAATTAAACAGAAAAGCTTTTGCACAGCAAAGGAAACCATAAACAGAATGAAAAGACAACCCACAGAATGGGAGAAAAGATTTGCAAATGATGCAACTGACTAGGGATTAGCCTCCAAAATTTATAAACAGGTCATGCGGCTCAATATCAAAAATGAAAAGATGGGCAGAACACCTAAATAGACATTTCTGCAAAGAAGACATACAGATGGCAAAGAGGCACATGAAAAGATGTTCAACATGGCTAATTATTAGCGAAATGCAAATCAAGACTGCAATGAGACATCACCTCAAACGAGTCAGAATGGCCAGCATCAAAAAAATGTGCAAACAATAAATCCTGAGGACTGTGTGGAGAAAAGGGTATCCTCCTACACTTTTGGTGGGAATATAAATTGGTACAGCCAACAATGAAACAAATAATCTTATTTACGAAACAGAAAGAGACTCACAGACTTAGAAAATGAACTTATGGTTACCAGAGGTTAAGGGTTGGGGGGTATAGATTGGGAAGTTGGGATAGACACATAGACACTGCTATATTTTTTAAAAGATCATCAATAAGGCCCTACTGTATAGCACAGGGAACTCTGCTCAATATTCTGTAATAAGCTAAATGGGGAAAGAAATTTGAAAAAAAATAGATACATGTATATGTATAACGGAATCATTTTGCTGTCCACCTGAAACGAACACAACACTGTTAAGCAACTATACGCCAATATAAAATAAAAGTTTAAGAGAAGAATTATAATTGGAGCTGGCAAGTGATAAGGGTGCCTGTTAAGAAAGGGCTGGTTGGGGTTGAAATTGTTGCATTGTTACAAGGGGAGACCTGGAGACCGTAAGGTTGCAGGTGGCAGCTGCCAGCTGATACTGTTTTGACAATGGCTGTTGGTGTCCTTGAGTCTGTTACTGTAACAGGGAAGAACAATCTAACTTCATATTAGATTTTTTTTCTTGTTGTTGTTGTTGTTTTTACTTTAACGTATATAACCTATTGATTTTCCTTCAAGTTAAAAATGTTGCCTATAGCCTGAAATATACAGGATAGCCCATTCTCAATGCTCTGACCTGTAAGAGTATAACACTTTTCCGTTTATATAAAGATAAAAACTTGGAGAACAGAGAATAACATTTCTTTTGTTGGAGGTTTACAGAAACATCGTGGCCTGACCTTCGTGGACAAAGGATTCCTGCACCAACAACCAACCCCACCCCTCCTTAAGCTTGCCCTTAAATATGCTTTGCTGAAACCCTTCAGGGAGTTTGGGGGTTTTGAGCATGAGCCTTCCATTCTCCTTTGCATGGCTCTGCAATAAACCTTGGTCTCACTCGGCATCAGGCACATGAACTTGTGTTCGCTAACAATACAGGTCAGAAACTCAAGTTTTCACTAATAAAAGAATGTGTTTGAAACCTTGTCTATAGTGGCCCCCTGGTCCATTTTGAAATCCTAAACCATAGTTGCTCCATTTGATTTTCAAATGCAGTCTTTTCTTTAATGGTTAATAGCAGATGTACAGTGCATGTTGAATAGGTTACAAACAGGCTGTTTGGGATAACCTAAAGTTCAAGTCATGTAAAAGCCAGAATGACTTCCCCATACCTTAATATGTGAACATTTCTTGCATCAGTGTAAAACAATCTCTTTTCACGTTGTGCAGAAAGGGTAGTGTGGTCAACAGAATAATGGCTCCTCAGAAAGCCTCTGGCTTAATTCCCAAACATACAAATATATTACCTCACACGGCTAAAGGAACTTGTGTGGGTGTGCTTCAATTAAGAATCTGGACTTGGGGAGGCTCTGCTGGATAATTTTTGTGGGTGCAAAGCAATCACAACGGTCTTCAGCTAAGAAAGAGGAAGGACAGAGAGTCACAGACAGAGAAGGGGGTGTGAGGACTGGGGCAGCGCTGGGAGTGACGTGATTGCCGGCGGGGCCTGAAAGCGAGGAGATCACGTGGCCTCTAGAAGCCGGTGAAGGCAGGGAACAGACGCTGCCACAGATCCTCCAGAAGGAACACGACTGCTGACACGTTAAAACTAGCACAGTCAGATCCGTATTGGATTTCTGACCTTCAGAACTGTGAGAGAAGGAACTGTTGGTAATTTGTTACATCAACAACAGAAACCTAATACAGGTAGGTAAGTGTATCTTTTTTATTTTTATAAATTTACTTATTTACTTTTGGTTGTGCTCGGTCTTCGTCGCTGCGTGCGGGCTTCTCAGTGCGGTGGCTTCTCTTTTTACGGGGCACGGGTTCTAGTCACATGGGCTACAGTAACTGTGGTGCGTGGGCTTTGTTGCTCTGTGGCATGTGGTATCTTCCCGGACCAGGGCTCGAACCCATGTCTCCTTCATTGGCAGGTGGGTTCGTAACCCCTGGGCCACAAGGGAAGCCCTAAGTGTATCTTTTTAAAAGCAATGCATAACGCTGTTAGTGGAATGTCCTTGTATCTGGGAGTTAGAATGAGGAAGGGTCCCGCTGATAATGTTGCTCAGGAAATCAATGTAGAAGCCACTCTCCTAAGACGGGGGGGGGGGGGGGGGGAGATGTGGGAAGATGCTGAGGATCCTCCTGACGGCAGAAGGGCGGGGAAAAGAGGAGGTTCAGGGGGCCAAGCAGGGAGGGACTGTGGGCCTTGCTTAGAGCCTCTACCGGTGTCTCTGCTGGAGAAGGAGGCCGTCTTGAGATCTGTGCGTTTGCACCTTAACGAGCAGCTGAGCAGAGCCCCCAAAGTTGAGGGGTGGAGAATAGAAGTGAACCAGGACTTCCCTGGAGGCCCAGTGGTTGGGAGACCACCTGCCAGTGCAGGGGACGAGGGTTCGATCCCTGGTGCGGGAGGATCTCACATGCTGAGGAGCAGCTGAGCCCGCGAGGCACAGCTGCGCAGAACCTCGCGCCTAGAGCCAGAGTTCCGCAACAGGAGAAGCCGCCGCGGTGAGAGGCACACGTGCCGCAGCGAGGACCCAAGCAGTCAAAAAAAAACCAAAAAAATTGAACCATGGGAATTAGTTAATTAACTAATTAATTATTAAAATGTTTCAGTTTTGTTTCCTTCTCTTCCTCATTACACTTGGAAGAAAGTGACAGCTGTGTTTTATTTAATGTTTTACAAATCTTATATATATATATTTTTTAAATTATTGTATTATTTATTTTATTTTTGGCTGCACTGGGTTTTTGTTGTGGTATGTGGGCTTATCATTGAGGCGGCTTCTCTTGTTGCAGAACAAGGGCTCTAGGTGCTCGGCCTTCAGCGTTTGTGGCTCACGAGCTCAGTAGCTGTGGCACGCGGGCTCAGTAGGTGTGGCCCACGGGCTTAGTTGGGATCGTCCCAGACCAGGGCTGGAACCCGTGTCCCCTGCATTGGCAGACGGATTCTTAACAACTGAGCCACCAGGGAAGCCCTATATATTCTTTTCTTTTTCAAAAGATTAAGCAAAATATGCCGAGACTTTTCACAGTTCCTTTCCCAAACCTGAATTAAAGGGACCTGTGTGAGGGCAATGCCCTTGTGTAAAGGGCATTGCTCCACAATGCCCACAGGTCTAAATGGCTCATCCATTTAGACATGAGGATGCTGCTAGGAAATGCACAAGCTCGTCCTGAATTACACAAACATTCCCATCCTAGCTCTACCCCTTCCTGTTTGTGCGATGTTGGGCCAGCCACCGAACCAACTCTAGCCTCACTTTCTTGACTTCTAAAGCAGAAATGACCATTATACCGTGTCATAGAGCTGTGTGGAGAATGACATGAGATGATGTATTCATGAGCAGTTATCTAAGACCATGTAACAAACACAATAATATCCCAATGAATGATTGGAGATAATTGTGTCCATTGTCTAAATAGGCCCCAGGGTGGTCACTCTTAGTGCTGGATTCTGGTCCTGCTTTGGACCCGTTTCATCTCTCACGGTCTGTTTCTGCTCCTCCATCCCCCTCGATCCACAATGACCTAATGACTTCCAGCTGAAACTCTGTTTTCCCTTCCTGTGGTTAGAGTGGTGCGTGGGAAGCAGTCTTCTGTGCCCACCTGAGCCCTTACATGCAAGGTCTTGTTCAATTCTCTTAACATAATTTGTAATCTTTTGATTATTTTCCTATTTAAAGAGCCTCTTTTCTTGGCCAGAATATCTTGGTAAATTTTCCACGTTTACTAGAAAGAAATATTAATTTATTCTGCAATTATTAGGTGGAGAGCTCTACAAATGTTCATTGCTTCAAGATGAATAGTATCACTCAGATCTTCTATATATTTACTGATTTCTTTTTTCCCTCTGGTCTAGATGCTATAACAACAAAGTTGATTTTAACTATATATTTTCATTTTTTCAACTTGTTTGTCCACGATACACTTTTCTATTCCATCCTGGAAGTTTACTGAAAGTATATACATTCATTTACCGGATGTCACAGGCAATTATAAATTATGCTCCTTAAAGTAGAATGAATATATTAAGAAGATAAACCAGTTTATTAACTGATTTATTAACCACTTTATTAACTAATTCATAATGTGGTTATTATTTAACGTTTTAACATTAAAACCCCTAATTCTCTTCTGAGTGTCATTATTTATAAATGAGGGTAACCCAAGTCTTTATAAGAGGTTTATAAATTTCACTTCCTCATTTTGTCAATCAATGTTCCCAAGGAGAATTTTCAATTACTATAAAGAAAGAACAGAATATCGACCAGTGACCAACTTCTGTTTTCCATTCAAAATATTGCTTTTACTTCAATCATAAATATTGACAACATTTACTTTGGTTGTTTCCCTTTGATTATTGACATAGCTGAAGATTATATTGAGGAGTAACAGAGCTCCTTATGTTTGAGATTTTTAGAAGTCTAAGGATAATTTTAATTTAATTTTAAATAATTTTAAAATTTAATTTTTAAAAATTAAAATTTACACTTTCACTGGGTTCATGTGTTCATAGCCTCTGTGTCTGTATGCACCAATATCCTCACACAATGTCCACATGTCTTTTCTTTAATCCCTTCAACTACCATCAATTTCTAATCTAAATATTGTCAGAAAAATAAATATCAATCAATCAATCAATAAACGCTGTCAGGCACTGTGGTGGAGGGAGGATGTGCAGAGCTGTCACCTCACAGGTCAGAGAGGATCTCTGAGCTTCCTCTTCAGGTAATGAGCCTCGCTTCCCCATGAAAAGGTGCAGGGAGGTCCCCTTGAGGGGATGAGAGCAGTGTGAGACTTGTAGGGTGTGCAGGTGATGAGCAGGATAAAGATTATTCCAGGCAGAAAGGACAGGAGCAGAGGTTGCAAAGAGCCCGGTGTGTTCTAGGGTCTGAGAGGAGGTTGGCGTCATTAGATGCAGGGAGCGATGGGGAGATGGTCAAGAGCGGGGCGGCAGAGATGGGCAGGAGCCCCATGGGGCGGGGTGTTATTAAGGATCTGCGGATAATGCATCCTCTCATTTTCATGATATTATCCTCATGTGTCTGTTTGAACGCTTATTTCCTATGGCTAAAAGCTAGCGAGCGAGCGAGCGAGAAACACAGTTAGGAAAAAGAATATGGAAGGTACATCTGCACCTATGCCCAGGAGAGCACACGACTCCGAGCATGAAACCTTGGGGTTTGGTGAGAGGGTGACCCAGAAAAGGATAACAAAACCTTGCCCTCCCAGCATGCAGAAAAAGCAGCTAGTAAGACACCACAGATAGCAACTTCATTACCTCAATTCAGCTAATGTTGAAGATTTTGTCTGGGTAGATCCCATGTTAGCCACGGAGTGGGATACTGAGTAGAGAGGCCTCAGCCTTGGGCTCTGGAAGAACTCAGGCGGGGCACCACGGGAGGAGCCTAGAAGAGGGTGAGGGGAGAGAGGAGTAAGAGAAACCTGTGGGGATCCAGCATGGTTGTGGGAATCAGATGTTAAAATACAGGGAAGTCCGGAGGATGGATTCTTGGTGGGGACTGGGGAGGTGTGTGCGCCTGTGTGTTTATGTTTTGGAGATGGGAAGAGGCAGAACACAGATGGCAGATGTGCTTTCTAAGGTTGACATCGGTTGCACTTTTCTTAACTTCTTGCCCCTTAGCTTAGTGGTAATTATCTTTGTCTTCCCGTCAGAATCACACTGGGAGATTCGAAACTTCTTTCACGGAGGACTCCACCTCGCGAGAACAATTAGGGCAGAGTCTGCAGCAGTGGGGCAGCCGGGTGGCAGCATATTTAAACATTTAGCTGAGTATTTTAAATTGCAGCCAGAGATGAGACTCACAGACCTCACCTCCACTTAGTAGGAAAGTCTAAATTGATGGAAATTTAAATATTACGTTTTCTGGATATTCTTAACTTTTTTCAGAATTTCAATAAAGAGTCTCAAAATACTAACTGGAGTCACCAACTGAATAATCTTCTTGGAGACTAAACGACTCCGTTTGGGTGTTTTAGTGTCAATTGAATTAGAAAAAAAAAATCTAAAACAAACAAACAGACCAAAAAAAAAAAAAAAGCCTCAAAAATATAAGTATTGTTAATCTTGATGAATTACTGTGTTTATTTACCCAGAAAAAAAAATATGTAAAATATATACAAACTTTATACAGAAATACTTTAGTTTCTGAATGTGATCTGCAAAGTGTCTAGGCCTTACCTCTGCAATAATAAAGTAAGTTTTTATTGATCCTCCCAGCTCTCAAGTCCCCTGGCCAGGCCCAGCACATTCTCTCAGCTCTCATGGTCCGTGGGTCCTTACCTACCCTCGCCAGCATCCCTCAGGATTCTCGGAGATGGTCTCTTACCCAACACCTTAACCACTTTCACTGTCTACTCACGACCTGCTCTCACTTGATTGTCCCTCCAGCCTTGGCCGGTGCTCATTTCTCTTTCACCAGCGCCACGCTGCTCTTGTTCGGAGCAATCTCCAGGAAGCCCCTGCCTGCGGGCTGCACTCTGCCCTGACCCGTGAGCCCCCCTCTGCCTTCCGGACATGGTTCTCACTGCTCCCGGCACGCTGCTCCGGGCCCCCTCCCCAGCAATTCCTCCTGCTGCCTCACGTGCCTCTGGGGCTGGGGAGCTTGTCACACAGGGAGGCTGCTCAGAGCTGCCGGTTCAGCCCCTGCTGCTTCATTTCCCACCCACATCATCTATATCTGGAACTCCCGTTTCTGCGATAACCACACGAGCCTCCGCGGCCTCTAAATCGCTCCCTAGTTTCTTCGCGGCTCTTATTTGAACGTCACGCTCACTTCCACATTGTCACGAGGTCCACGGTGCTCTGCTGTGTCGTGCCTCACAACATGAAAAGTTCCCAGGGCTTCCTTTTCCTGCTGTACTGAAAATATTTTTCTCGTATCCTATTTGCCTTTATCAGAGGATTCACCGGTATTACTGATAGGTTTATTCCCACTTGGCATTTGGATTGTTTGAGTCAGGGTCATGTCAAGTAACAGCCACCAGGTTTGTCTAGAACAACCGAACCCCTCTGATTATTGGCCTTGTTCCCAGCACTGTCTCAGGAGGTCACACATATTTCCCACGGGGACTCTCTCTGTTGGAGACTCAACAACCATGCTTCTCCTTTTGTTCACTTTCTGCCTGCAAAGTCATTGACTACACAGCTCAGTATGAAATCTCACTGTGGAAACAGGTCTAGGATGCCGGGTGGGGACTGGTAGCAACACCTCAGTCAGAGCCGCTGGCCACCCCCACCTGAAAGCCACTGTGCCCCGTGAGCATCCTGCTACGTCAAGAGTAGCTGGCTTTGAGGTATTTTATCTTCTCTTTTCTTTTTCCTTTTTTTTAAATATTAAAATCATTTAATAAATTATATTGCTTCGGATTTTATTTATTTTAGGATAATTTTCAAATCTTTATTAGATTATAATTACTTTACAGTGGTGTGTTAGCTTCTGCTTTACAACAAAGTGAATCAGTTATACACATATATATGTTCCCATATCTATTCCCTCTTGCATCTCCCTTCCTCCCACCCTCCCTATCCCACCACTCTAGGTGGTCACAGACCACCTAGCTTATCTCCCTGTGCCATGCGGCTGCTTCCCACTAGCTATCCACCTTACGTTTGGTAGTGTACATATGTCCATGCCACTCTCTCACTTTGCCACAGCTTACCCTTCCCCCTCCCCATATCCTCAAGCCCATGCTCTAGTAGGTCTGTGTCTTTATTCCCGTCCTACCTCTAGTCTACTCATGACATTTTTTCTTAGATTCCATATATATGTGTTAGCATACGGTATTTGTTTTTCTCCTTCTGACTTACTTCACTGTGTATGACAGACTCCAGGTCCATCCACCTCATTACAAATAACTCTATTTCGTTTCTTTTTATGGCTGAGTAACATTCCATTATATATGTGTGCCACATCTTCCTTATCCATTCATCTGTTGATGGACACTTAGGTTGTTTCCACATCCTGGCTATTGTAAACAGAGCTGCAATGAATATTTTGGTGCATGACTCTTTTCCAGTTATGGTTTTCTCAGGGTATATGCCCAGTAGTGGGAATGCTGGGTCATATGGTCGTTCTATTTTTAGTTTTTTCAGGAACCTGTATACTGTTTTCCATAGTGGCAGTATCAATTTACATTCCCACCAACAGTGCAAGAGTGTTCCCTTTTCTCCACACCCTCTCCAGCATTTATTGTATCTAGATTTTTTGAAGATGGCCATTATGACCGGTGTCAGATGATAGCTCATTGTAGTTTTGATTTGCATTTCTCTAATGATTAATGATGTTGAGCATTCTTTCATGTGTTTGTTGGCAATCTGTATATCTTCTTTGGAGAAATATCTGTTTAGGTCTTCTGCCCATTTTTGGATTGGGTTGTTTGTTTTTTGGTTATTGAGTTGCGTGAGCTGCATGTAAATTTTGGAGGTTAATCCTTTGTCATTTGTTTCATTTGCAAATATATTCTCCCATTCGAGGGTTGGCTTTTGGTCTCATTTATGATTTCCTTTGCTTTGCAAAAGCTTTTAAGTTTCATTAGGTCCCATTTGTTCATTTTTGTTTTTATTTGCATTTCTCTAGGAAGTGGGTCAAAAAAGATCTTGCTGTGATTTATGTCAGAGTGTGTTGCCTATGTTCTCCTCTAAGAGTGTCATAGTGTCTGGTCTTACATTTAGGTCTTTAATCCATTTTGAGTTTATTTTTCTGTATGGTGTTAGGGAGTGTTCTAATTTCATACTTTTACATGTACCTGTCAAGTTTCCCAAGCACCACTTATTAAAGAGGCTGTCTTTTCTCCACTGTATATTCTTGCCTCCTTTATCAAAGATAAGGTGACCATAAGTGCGTGGGTTTATCTCTGGGTTTTCTATCCTGTTCCTTGATCTATATTAGTGTTTTTGTGCCAATACTATACTGTCTTGATTACTGTAGCTTTGTAGTATAGTCTGAAGTCAGGGAGCCTGATTCCTCCAGCTCCATGTTTCATTCTCAAGATTGCTTTGGCTATTCGGGGTCTTTTGTGTTTCCATACAAATTGTGAAATTTTTTGTTCTAGTTCTGTGAAAAATGCCAGTGGTAGTTTGATAGGGATCGCATTGAATCTGTAGATTGCTTTGGGTAGTAGAGTCATTTTCACAATGATGATTCTTCCAATCCCAGAACATGGTATATCTTTCCATCTATTTGTATCATGTTCAATTTCTTTCATCAGTGGTTATAATTTTCTGCATTCATGTCTTTTGTCTCCTTAGGTAGGTTTATTCCTAGATAGTTTATTCTTTTTGTTGCAATGGTAAATGGGAGTGTTTTCTTAATTTCACTTTCAGAGTTTTCATCATTAGTGTATAAGAATGCCAGAGATTTCTGTGCATTAATGTTGTATCCTGCTACTTTACCAAATTCATTGATTAGCTCTAGTAGTTTTCTGGTAGCATCTTTAGGATTCTCTATGTATATTATCATATCATCTGAAAACAGTGACAGATTTACTTCTTCTTTTCCGATTTGGATTCCTTTCATTTCTTTTTCTTCTCTGCTTGCTGTGGCTAGAACTTCCAAAACTATGTTGACTAAGAGTGGTGAGAGTGGGCAACCTTGTCTTGTTCCTGATCTTAGTGGAAATGGTTTCAGTTTTTCACCATTGAGGATGATGTTGGCTGTGGGTTTGTCATATATGGTCTTTATTATGTTGAGGAAATTTCCCTCTATGCCTACATTCTGCAGGGTTTTTATCATAAATGGGTGTTGAAGTTTGTTAAAAACTTTCTCTGCATCTATTGAGATGATCGTATGGTTTTTCTCCTTCAGGTTTTTAATATGGTTTATCACGTTGATTTATTTGTGTTCCTGCAATAAACCATACTTGATCCTGGTGTATGATCCTTTAAATGTGCTGTTGAATTCTGTTTGCTAGTATTTTGTTGAGGATTTTCACATCTATGTTCATCAGTGATATTGGCCTGTAGTTCTCTTTCTTTGTGACATCTTTGTCTGGTTTTGATATCAGGGTGATGGTGGCCTCATAGAATGAGTTTGGGAGTGTTCCTCCCTCTGCTTTATTTTGGAAGAGTTTGAGGATGATATGTGTTAGCTCTTCTCTAAATGTTTGATAGAATTCGCCTGTGAAGCCATTTGGTCCTGGGCTTCTGTTTGTTGAAAGATTTTTAATCACAGTTTCAATTTCAGTGCTTGTGATTGGTCTGTTCATATTCTCTATTTCTTCCTGGTTCAGTCTCGGCAGCTTGTGCATTTCTAAGAATTTGTCCATTTCTTCCAGGTTTTCCATTTTATTGGCATAGAGTTGCTTGTAGTAATCTCTCATAATCTGTTGTATTTCTGCAGTGTCAGTGGTTACTTCCCCTTTTTCATTTCTAATTCTATTGATTTGAATCTTCTACCTTTTTTTCGTGATGGGTCTAGCTAAAGGGTTATCAATTTTGTTTATCTTCTCAAAGAACCAGCTTTTAGTTTTAGTGATCTTTGCTATCATCTCTTTCATCTATTTTTCATTTATTTCTGATCTGATCTTTATGATTTCTTTCCTTCTGCTAAATTTGGGTTTTTAAATTCTTCTCTCTCTAATTGCTGTAGATGGAAGGCTAGGTTGTTTATTCGAGATGTTTCCCGTTTCTTAAGTTAGGATTTTTTTGCTATAAACTTCCCTCTTAGAAGTGCTTTTGCTGCATCCCATAGGTGTTGGGTCGTTGTGTCTGCAAAGTCACTTGTTTCTAAGTAGTTACTGATTTCCTCTTTGATTTCTTCAGTGATCACTTCGTCATTAAGTAGTGTATTTTTTAGCCTCCATGTGTTCGTATTTTTTACAGATCTTTTCCTGTAATTGATATCTAGTCTCATAGTGTTGTGGTCAGAAAAGATACTTCGTATCATTTCAATTTTCTTAAATTTACCAAGGCTAGATTTGTGACCCAAGATATGATGTATCCTGGAGAATGTTCCATGAGCCCTTGAGAAAAATGTGTATTCTGTTGTTTTTGGATGGAATGTCCTATAAATATCAGTGAAGTCCATCTTGTTTAATGTATCATTTAAACCATGTGTTTCCTTATTTATTTTCATTTTGGATGATCTGTCCATTGGTGAAAGTGGGGTGTTAAAGTCCCCTACTATGATTGTGTTGCTGTCAATTTCCCCTTTTATGGCTGTTACTATTTGCCTTATGTATTGAGGTGGTCCTATGTTGGGTGCATAAATATTTACAATTGTTATATCTTCTTCTTGGATCGATCCCTTGATCATTATGTAGTATCGTTTGTCTCTTGTAATAGTATTTATTTTAAAGTCTCTTTTGTCTGATATGAGAATTATTACTCCAACTTTCTTCTGATTACCATTTGCATGGAATATCTTTTTCCATCCCCTCACTTTCAAGTCTGTATGTGTCTCTAGGTCTGAAGTGGGTCTCTTGTAGACAGCATATATATGGGTCTTGTTTTTGTATCCATTCAGCCAGTCTGTGTCTTTTGGTGGGAGCATTTAATCCATTTACATTTAAGGTAATTATCAATATGTATGTTCCTATTCTGATTTACTTAATTGTTTTGGGTTTGTTGTTGTAGGTCTTTTCCTGCTCTTGTGTTTCTGGCCTAGAGAAGTTACTTTAGCATTTGTTGTAAAGCTGGTTTGGTGGTGCTGAACTCTGCTATTGATCCCTTCTCGAGAATTTTTAATTTCATTTACTGTGTTGTTCATCATTGCTTGTTTCCTCTTTAGTTCTTCTAGGTCTTTGTTAAATATTTCTTGCATTTTCTCTATTCTATTTCCAAGGTTTTGCAACATCTTTACTACCATTATTCTCAATTCTTTTTCTGGTACACTGCCTATGCCCTCTTCATTTGTTAGGTATGGTGGCTTTTTAGCTTGCTCCTTAATCTGCTGTGTGTTTTTCTGTCTTTTCATTTTACTTATCTTACTGTGTTTGGGGTCTCCTTTTCACAGGCTGCACGTTCATAGTTCCCATTGTTTTTGGTATCTCTCCCCAGTGGCTAAGGTTGGTTCAGTGGGTTGTGTAGGTTTCCTGCTGGAGGGTACTAGTGCCTGTGTTCTGGTGGATGAGGCTGGAACTTGTCTTTCTGGTGGGTATGTCCAAGTCTGGTGGTGTGTTTTGGGGTGTCTGTAACCTTATGATTTTAGGCAGCCTCTCTGCTAATGGGTGGGGCTGTGTCCCTGTCTTGCTAGTTGTTTCGCATAGGGTATCTAGCAGTGTAGCTTGCTGGTTGTTGAGTGAACCTGGGTCTTGGCGTTGAGTTGGAGATCTCTGGGAAATTTTCACCATTTTATATGACGTGGAGCTGGGATGTCTCTTGTGGACCAGTGTCCTCAACTTGGCTCTCCCCCCTCAGAGGAACAGCACTGACTCCTGGCTGGAGCACCAAGAGCCTTTCATCCACACGGATTTTTTGAGACTTATGTTAATGTGGATATATTATACTTAGGCAAACTCTGCCAGTCGAGCGTCAGTCTGAAGCGAAGCTCCTGGACAGTGAGTGAATCCAGGGGTCAGACATCAGATCTCAATCCATGGATGAGAAAGCTCCTGAGCTCTAGGAAGCCCGGCGGGGAAGAAGAGAAGCTGAACATCAGGACCCACATTGTATCACAGCTCGCCCAGGCATTCAGGACACCGGTAGTAATTTTGACACACTTCAATGGATGTGATGGCTGAGAATCTTGGCCAGATAGTCTTTCACCTCATCCAGGTCTCCATTTTTCAGTGCCCACATGAACTCCTTGTCACACATCACTGCAGCGGGGCGGGCCGGCTAGCCGGGCAGAACACGAGGAGGCAGTGGCAGCAGAAAGTGTATAGGGCCGGGCAAGCGGGAGACCGGGCCACTCAGAGCCGGAGCAAAGAGAAGGTGGCGTAGGCTGGCAGGCGAGCGAGGCAATTTGCCGCGGCGGGCGTTGGGGCGGGAGAAAGAAAGTTTTTTGCGGCCACCGGTCCCAGCAGAGAAGCTTCCGCGTGGCCGAAGAGAAGCTGGAGCGCTTGCACTTCTGGTTCACTCCCAGCAAAGGCTCTCCCACACTTAGGATAATTTTAACTTTCAAAATGAAAGTAAATCAACATAGTCATTTTATAATTGGGAAGAAAACAACACACTGAAGTCCATAGCCGTGTGAGAGGTAGATTGAATCAAGATAGAGAGGAAGAGAGCATGGGTTAGAATATGACTGGGAAAAATAATGCACCTCTGGACTTCCCTGGTGCTTCAGTGGTTAAGAATCCTCCTGCAAATGTAGGGAACACGGGTTCGAGCCCTGGTCCAGGAAGATCCCACATGCTGGCGAACAACTAATCCCGCGAGCCACTACTACTGAGCCCACGTGCCGCAACTGCAGAGCGCATGTCCCTAGAGCCTGTGCTCAGCAACAAGAGAAGTCACTGCAATGAGAAGCCCGCACACCACAACAAAAAGTAGTCCCTGCTCGCTGCAGCAGGAGAAAGCCTGCGCAGAGCAACGAAGACCTAACACAGCCAAAAATAAATAAATAAATATATTAACAAGAAATAATGCCGTTCTGAATGAGGGAATTAAGTGATATTTTGAAGGTAGAATTCATAACATTGTCTGTGGTCCTAGAATCCAGGTCTGAGACGATCTCTCCAAAATTCCACCATTTATCTCTTCCTAATGATTTGTCTACGGTGATAGTGGTTCTTATGTATTGAGAAATTACTCTTCTAGGCCATATGGTAAATATCTTCTATCTATGCTCTCCTCTAGCCTTCTCTATAGCCCTGTGGATTAGGTGTTATCACCATCGTATTACAAATGATAAAATCCAGACTTAGAGAAGTTAAGTTAATATGTCCTGTGTCACAGAGCAAAGGACAATCAGAACTGGGGTTGACCAGATAGCCTATCATAGTACAATAACCAGGGTAGCTGTGATTATCATGTAACAAATAATATAAGGGCAGTAAAAACACCCTAAAAATAAGATATTCTTATATAACTTATATCTCTGCCATGGAAACACTTGCCACCTCAGCAAATAATATAGCTCTATTTATCAAAATGTCAAGTGTAGACAATGTTTATTGATTCTCCTGTTAATCCATGTGATAAGTATACATTAGAGGTCAGAAACTGACCAGCGCTCCCTGTGGTCTCTCGTGGTCCCTTTCAGCAGATCACGTCCCAGCAGTGTGCAATGTTTGCCAAGAAATGGGATTTAGCTCACTGTCCCTCCTGCCCTCTCCTTGCATTCTTTGTTTTCATTCTCCTGATCCTATTTCTCTAACTTCCATGCCATCTGCACAAGCCACTTACCCTTATCAAGGAGACGCAGTTTGGTACCTTACCCAGTATTTCTTGCTCTTGACCTCAACTCTACTGCTGGTGCTTTTTCTCCCCTTGGCTTGGTGCAGAGTCAAGAGTCTACGTGTCACTGGGGGCTTATAAGTAAGGTGTAAATATACACAAAACCGACCCATGTTAATTCTCCTTTAGAGTAAAGTTGGTTATGACTAGATTAAAACGTGATGGTTTATTCCAGAGCAGAAAAATCCATGTGTGTGAAACTACACCATTTATAGTATTATATCACTACTGCTCCTGCTAGGAGAGAAGCCTGAAGCAGGAAATCTATGGCAGAGCAATGGAAAGAATGATCACAGTTAATGAGTCTCGTTTGGCTTCAGTCCATTTTCAGGGTCAGCAATAAGTTTTGCTTTGGGGATCTGTGAGATATTGGGGGAAGTGTAAAATAATTGTTCTTATTCTCCTACTTCCAACCAATAATCAGTATTCAAGAATGGCAAGAACTCAAATTCTTAAATCCGAGATTTGGACACTTGCCTTTACGATGAATTCCAGGGAAATATGTGCCCTGTGAGAATCTGTTTAATTGAGCAGAAAATCTACAAGGCTCCTGTCTCCTCTCTGTCTTAAGGTCTGCATGAAAGGTCAAGTGTACTGTCCCTGGGCCCCTTTATTTTATGCTCACCTTAGATCGTGTCCCCGTATGTCTCAGTGCTCTGAGGCAAAAAGTGCACAGAGATGAATCTAGGGAAGGAATCCCGGTCTTTCCTGAACCACTGGGATGGCCTAGGCTGTCCGCACTATCACATGTCTCTTCTGGCCCCTCTCAGAACCAGGCCAGGAATTTTCGGTGCAGGGACTGTGCTCAGCATGTCAGCCCTGACTGTCACCAAAGACCAAGCAAAAGATTGAAAGGGAAGCAATCCAAGTGAGGGGAATCACACCCATGATGAACTTATTACAGTTTGGCTTCGTTTGCTAGAAAAGGAGGGAAATTCTGCCCCATGGGGTTAACAGAAACTGGTGACTAACCGAATTCTTGAGCTTGTCTGAAAGCTCGTTAAACACCCCTCTGTTTGTAGCCCGTCTTCAGTGAGTAAGCTCACTTTAATTGTTTTGTTGCATGTCCTCCAAGCTTCGTGTTGCCTAAACAATAAGATTTCACCTCAGTTATGTTCAGGAACTTGGAGTCAGCTGTGTCTAACTCAAGCATGAGCTGGTAAGACGAGTTGAGACCACTGCCCCCAACCTGGGCCTGTGCAGGTGTCCCTAAAGTTTTAGGTCCGAGGCCCAGAAATTCCATCCTCAGAAAATGCTAAGTGCCTCCACTTTTGAACGTACATCCCACGAAGAAACACATTACTCATACGCCTCTGCAGAACACCAATTACCTCACATTTCCCTACTTCCTGTAACATTTCTGCAGGCCTAAGGCCCCCAAGCTTCTTTATCCCTCAAATATCTCAAGCCTCTGGCCTTTGGGGTGGGGATCTGAGACTTGTTCTCCTGTCTTCTCTCTTTGATACCTTTTGAATAAAGCCTGACTTTGCTGCACCTCAGTGTCTCAGGTTTTGGTCTTTCTCTGCATAGGGCACATGAACCTGGTTCAGTAACAGGAGCACCCATGTTTCTTGTCTTGATGTTGATCAAAGCTCCTCTTATCTGGGAGCCGAGTAGAGCAGGGGTAGCTCTTCACTTCCCTTTTGGATTAGGCTGGGTCACTGATGTTCTTTTACATTGAAGAAGTCTGGAATTCTGTATATGAAGATGTATAGTGTCTAGTTCAGTTAGAATCTCTCCATATTACAATTTTTAAAAATCCAAAATGCAAGCACACACCTTCCCAGAGTCCATGCACAAACAGTGCACTCCCCTGCTCGACATCCATGTGAGAGCCCAGGAGACGCCAGCGGAGCTGAGTGTGCGGCAGAGACGAGAAGGAAAGGAGACCAGTGTGCTGGGTCCTGGTGGTGGTGGTAGACAGACACCGTAAGGGGGGATCCACACCCAGAAGCTGTAGGCTGACATGAGTGAGAAAAAGTAACATTTGTTGTCAGAGCATTAGCCGTGAGAATGTCAAAAAGCTCTTGGAAAGGGCTATGGGGCAGATGGCAGTCTCAGGCCAGTAGCAATATGGTGAAGCGGGAGGCCTCTTTAAAGGAGATGATCTTTGGGGGCTTGTGGAGAAGCACAGGATGCTGCTAAACATGAGACTTGTGGAAAATGATATAGTAAAAGAAATCAGAGGACATATCAGGAACAAAAAGAATCTGTACTGTGTAGCTGCACTCAACCTTGGCAGCCATTGAGGGTGCTCTCTAAATAAGAATCCAAGTCACCACCCACATGCCTCTCCCAACCTCCTCATTTGTAAATGCCATGATATTTGATGGGTGAGGCTGGGTTTAAGGTGCAGGGGTCAGTGCCAACATATCAGGCACCCAAGTGGCTAATGCAGCCTTCTGAAAAAACCAAAGATATCTGGTTCCTTTCCTGGATCTGTAGACAAATGGTACTTCTGGAGAGGGTTGGGCTTAAACTTGTCTTTCAGATCTTTACTTACCCATCCATAAAGTTCAGCTCACACCATCTCTCGGGCCAGCACTGACACTTTAATTGTGATCCACCCACAAATTCTTCAGAGACTCACGGAGTTGAGTTATATCTCAGTAAACCTGGAAGAAGATAAATGAATAAATAAAATGGTGCCCCACTGAATCTCAAATAAAATCGAGGCTAAATGGAATCTTAGTGGGCATGTGCAGCAGTTTTTGTATTTTAATAAAAACCATTATTGATTTTCAAAAGTGTATTTTGGAATTGAAGTATTAATTTAATAATACTTATTTCATAGTATTTTGAATAATTATCTTGGCTGTTAGGAATGGACATCGATCTTTGTTCTTCCCAAATCTTGCAGAATAGCTTTTCAAAGGTTCAGAATTTTGTAAAATAGTTTTTAATAACCCAGTCTTTTTGACAATTTTTGGCTTTCCAAAGTTCTATAATGACACTGTTATAAATCTCAGTTTTATTTTATAAAGTGGCAACTTTTCTTTCTAAATTAGTAGCAAACATTCTGTAGGTACACGATTTGAAAAGCCTTAGGTATGTTTGATTTTTAATATCAGAAATTTTATATTGCAGTGTATTTGAATTGACTGCGTTAGAATGTAGAGTTCTATGAAGACAGGAACATTGTATTATTTACAATTTAGTCCTCATAACAAGCCACGTTCTGAAATCCTGGAAGCTTTCAGTAAATATTTGTTAATAATAGACAATGTGATAAATTAATGAATAAGGTAACTTAGCTGTTCTTTCTCCTGATGACACATTTATGCCATTGATTTCAGACTCACATTTTCTCCTTCAGATCAGAGGGATGCTAGATGCTCTCTCCCTTGCTTGCATGTTTGTGTGTGTGCGTGTGCAGGTACACAGACAGGAGCACGTATGCACAAAGATTGCAGGCATCATCGCATGCTCTATAGACCCCTACAATACCATGCTTTCACCCGTTAGACGTCAGTGGGCTCTAGGATTATAATGAATATTTTTAGGCCAACAAAGAAAAGCAATCTATCTGACGAGGAGCCAAACCTTATCATGCAGCCCCTAACCTCTCCAAATCTGAAAATGGAAGTCTCCATGTCTGCAATGATTTATTTTATTTTATCTTACCTTATTTTATTTATTGTGGTATAGTTGCTTTACAATGTTGTGTTTCTGGAATGATCTTCCACCTTCTCAGTCCTGACATATCTTTCTGTTCTTGGTGGGGGAAAAAAAAAACATTTGGCTAAAAATTATGACATAGGAATAAACCCCTGCCTGACTGAATTCTTGGGATTTTCATGGCAGGGTCCACAAATTCCACAGGACAAGGACTCTTGTGAAAAATTAAATTTATTTGTAATTCAATTTGAAGTCCTGAGGGGCAATTAAGTGAAAATATAAAAAGAATAGAACAATTGAAGCACCAGGTTTTACAGTGTTTTGAGACAGAGGGCTTCTCACCTTGGGAGTTCATAAGTGTAAATAAAAGTTAAGGCTCTGCTGAAGTGTGTCCCACATTTATCACATTAAGGGTTCACTCGACTGTGAGTTTCTGGTGTATTTAAATGTGAGACTCCAGCTAAACTATATTCCACATTTATCACATATATAGGGGTTCACTTCAGGGTGAGTTTTCTCATGTCATCTAAGGTTACAGCATTGCCTGCAAGCCTTCCCACATTGATGAGACCTGCATGGTTTCACTCCAGTATAAATTAGCTTCTGTTAATTCAATGATGACTAAAGGCTGAAGGCACTTCCAAACTGATTGCAAGCATAGGGTTTCTGTCCTGTGAGAGGTCACTCATGTGGCGCGAAAGTTGGGTTCTATGTGAAATCTCCTCATATTTGTTACATTCAACGGGCTCTTCTCCAGTGTGAAGTCTCTGCTATTGATAAGGAAAGGAAAGACAGTTAAAAGTTTGCTCACATAAAACTCATTTCTTCAGCTCTCGACACATGAATTCTAAGCTGCTCCCTCAGTGACGGTCTCCACTCACTCCCCCCCCACACAGCATGCTACTTATGTTCACATAGAATCTCACTTTGCTGAATTCACATAGATTTTTCTATTTTTTAGCCTCTCACTGCCATCGTTTTCTGATTCAGTTTTAGGTCTTCTTTATTTTTCAAACACGATATGTCGTGAGCTACACTTAAGCAACTGCCCTTTTGAAACTCAAGGTACACTTTGTCTTTGGGGTAATATGGTTCCAAATGAAAACTATTCAAAAACCTCTGCTGGGCCAGCGTTGATGTCCACTTTTGGTCAAGGTGCTTGTGCTGAATTCCTCTTACCCTAAGATCATGTCTGTAATGTGGGCAGCAGGGTTCATCCCCATAAACTTACTGTTGACCTTCAAGTAAATGGGTTCTTCCTGAAGCTACCGTCTGTGAACATGTTGAAAAGATTGATCTTTAACACACAGAGAAAAGGTATGAAATGGAGGAATATACCAGTAATTGCAAACATATTATAGGATATTGACAATTAGAATATATCTTTAAGGGTAAAACCAACCAAAAATAAAATGGGTGGGATATGGGCGAGATCAGGATGAGGAAAAGCACCAAAAAGGAAGGACTGAAACAATGGGCGCTGCGTTGAAGTTTAGCACCAGTAACAACAGAGCCATCCTTTCCTCTAAGGCCAAGGAATATGCAGAAGGTTAGATTAATAAGTGTGATACGTTCACAGAATTGTGGTACGATTGGAGAGATTTTTCTAGATTGACTTCAACTAGATGCCAGAGACACTTCACTCAAAGAAACCTGCTATTGACATTACCCCAGTTTTAGATGAAGTCCACACTCACAGGTCTTGAAAGTCACTGATTCCTAAAAGCATGCTGGACATTCTTGTTCGGACTGCCCCGTCTCCCCAAATGTCCAGAGGTGATGGTCAAGGGTGACAGTACTGAGAAAAGGCAGCTGTTTGTAACGAAAGCTCAAATCCTGTTTGACGTCAAGTTCAATGTTCCTCTGGGCTGACTTGGCCTATGCCTTTCAGATGCATCACAGAGCTGGGCACATTCTGAATACAGAGTGACTTTCATGATAAAGGAGCATCACATGTGGGGTGGTGGGAAATCACCTGCACAGTCCACAACAGAATGTTAATTCTGAGCCGACTGACAATTAAAAAATGTGTACTTGGGAATCCAAATATATCCCCGCTCCCCACTACTTTCAGTTAAACCTCCAGACTTCGCACAAGGCAGGCAATAGACATGTTCTGCCACTTATCAGCAGTGACTACAGGCAAAGTATTCCTCAATACAAACCTCGCTGTTCTCATGTGGGAAACACTTTAATAACCTCTCAAGAGACTTGAGTGATTAAATGAGCTGACATGACACGTTTGAACATAACGAAACCCAATGAATGAAAGCTACAGGTGAATTAGTCATTAGAAAGTCAGAGAGCCTTGATGCAATGTCCACCATTTTGTGTGAGAGAACAAAGTGTATCAACAACTTGGGGTCCGCAGTTGCTGCCTAACTAACCTCGACACAGAGCATGCATTCATCACCAGATGAATGAGGACAGAGGGTTCAACTTCACAAGCCAGTGGACCCACGGCTGCCAAACTGTAAGATCATCCCCGACTGACCTTTCCTGTGCGTTGAGGTCCCTCTTTCCCTCCTCGTTTCCTGGGACCTCACCGCTTTGACTATCCTTGTCTCTCCTGTAGCTTCCTCCTGTCTTCCCTGCTCACAGACTAATAGGAGACTCTCGATGGTTCAGGCCTCTCCAGGGCTTCCCATATGGCTACAGTTTTCTAAGTTTTCCTCTACCTACTATATCCTCCTCAATGCACCAATGAAGGAAAAAAATGCTTTCTGTAAAGTGCTTCCAGTTTCTGAGCAAAGGTTTCCTAAACAGGGGGAAAGTGGCTGGTTTTGACAAGAATGAAAGGGAGTATTTTGTTTTGACTTTTGGAGTTTTCAAAAGAGTCAATTGTATTCTGAGAAAACAGATTAAAAATTAGTAAAAAAATAAAATGCAAACGTGGTTGCACCCTGCCCTCTGGGCCGGTGTTGCTGAAGGGCTGCTTCTTTTTCTGCTGCACCCTCAGCCCCGCACAGCCCTCTAGCCAGCACCTCTGAAGCTGAGTGTATTGAACTTAGCCGTCCTCACACCGCTGCCCTCCCCAGGTCTGAAAGTCTGCTCTTGCTCGTCCCTCCACTGAGCTCTATCCCATGACAGAGCTCATTGCCTCGCAGACTCGCTTATACAAGGAGTCGCACTCCTGTCAAGACTGTGGCTGCGGGGAAAGAAATACAGCGACTCATGTGCCCTGGGAGTAAACAACCACCCAACTTGCAAATGTGAAGTTGTCTACGACAAAAGAGGAGAACTCTTGTTTCACAGGGTCAAACTAGGAAGGCTTTGTCTACTGCTTCTCATAAGGGAAATAGTATACGAAATTTGCTTATTACGAAATAAAAATCAAAGGGGTTTTAAAGGCTATTAACTTATGATATTCCAAGGTATTATTCAGTTTCCTCCCTGACCCCAAATGCTAGGAGAACCTCCAGTGCACTAACCCCACTCTCTTAACATCTGTGCCAACCTGTCTTCATTCTTATTCCAAATTTATCAAATTAAGTCAGTTCAACATATAATTATGAAGACCAACAATTTCCATATTCCTCTTTTCATATTCCCTCCAAATTGATCACATCTGCTGATCAAGATTCCAATCTTGGAGGGCTCCAAGTACCCGCTTCTTCCATGACTGAATCTAACTGGGATATTAAATCTGGTGGGGTTCACAAATCTCCCAACCTCTTTCAAATATTTCTGGCCATTGTACTACATCTAGATAATTAATTCTTATTCTATGCCTCCCAAATATTTCAGATCTTCTCCATATCTTTTGATTTTTAATCATTCTCAGTAGTTTCATCACTTTCCACAAAAGGAATCACCTCTACTAGACAGATTAATCAGATAATTTGAGGAAATTCTTCAGCTCACTGTCATAAAACCTGCAAATATTCCTCATTGTTGACTCCCAGGCCCATAGTAAGAATTGAAGAATCATCTCTTCCTTGGCCAAGCCCCATTTCTCCAACTGTATTCTTTTCTCTCCTGCATCCCTGGAAACTTCATGTAATTGATTATAATTTAAGTATTATTTATCTTGGCATAAAAATACAAATGCTTTAAAACCCTAAAAATATCTTCCTTGAATGTTTGATAACATCAAAAAAACACCAGTCTTTTGGTAAAGCCACACGAAACCCACAGCCTGATGGACTGCTTGTACGTTAAACACATTTATATAAAGACTGATCCTCTTGCTGCAAATTCTCTTCCCGGGACTGAACACAATTCACAAAACAGTGAGACCTCTAGCCCAAGGCATCAAGATGGCTTTTGGAGGCTTTTAGAATATTAGCAAATTAAAGGAATCACTTATACTTTCCTTACGTGTACCTGAGTGGTTAACATGTTGAGAAGGAAAAGCTTGTGTCAGGTAAGTTATTCCTTGATTAGATTTATCCTGATTGGCATCCAGATTAAAGGAGTTCTTTCTTTATGATTATAAAAGATATGAGGTTATCAGATCCATTAACAGGAGCCCACAGACAACTCTATGGCTGATTCTATACAAAGAGACTAAAACTTTGCACTCAGGAGTGTGGTAGGTGCATACTTAAGTAAAGACACAAACACAGTTTCCTCACACATTTTGTTTCCCGTGATTACTAAAGAAAACTTTCCCCGGGAGGAATCAAAGTCATTTATTATTCAAGGAATTTTTAATCTAAAGATGGTTATTTAATTTGGTTAAAGCCCTTTGGTCACAGGCCATCTGAGAGTAGATTAGGTTACTGTGCACATGGAATTTCTGTGGCTGTACATTTCATACGTCATAGTCAAGAGAAACTAGCTTTATGAGTCTACAGTTGACTTTTCTGCAATTAGTCCAGAGAAGAAAACAGGAAAAAAAAAAAAGAAAAAAATCAGACGACTAGAGATATTGTGAAATAGTAGATGTGTTGCCTTTAGGTTCTATTCAAGACAACAGGGAGAGGAGAGTTACTTAGCTAGTAATTTAAAGAAGGACTCTCTGAGGCACTGACATTTAACCTGAAAGTGAGGCAGTATAAGTGTAGCTGGAACCATGTATGTGGATATCAGGGAGGAGATGAACAGAGACGAGAGCGCTCATTGTAGAGATGAAATCGATGCTTGGTTATGTTTGTGTGGTTCTGGGACATTATGTCAACGACTGAGCCCCAAATAATTAGTGGAGCCGTTATGTCAAACTGCAGACGAGAGGAGTAGTTTTTATTTGGGGAGGAAGTTCCTGGTTTCTGTCTGATATACATTTCATTGTAAGTGCCTGCAAGTATGGATGACACCTCAGGAATGAAATGTAGCATTCGTTTTTACGCATTATTATCATCGTGGTAACAGTCGAAGACTGAATAATTATAACAGTTTTTGAAGAAGGTGTATATAGTAAAAAGAGAGAAGAGGGCTACAAGGGAGTATTGAGATGCTGAAATAGTATTGTTTGAGGAGAACCGCACACAGTCCACTGGGAGGAAGTGACTAGTTTAGAGGTAATGGGGAGTTTGCGATGTCAGAGGGCCTTGGAAATATAAAGTTCCTGATGGAGGTCACAGTCCAATTCTGCTTGGGTCCAAGTAAAATATTGAGAAACATTCATTGGATTTAATTATGGAGAGATATCTATAATGTTATAAAGGTTTCTGTATATGCAGGTCAATACTAACAGGGAGATCACCGGTAGTAAATCAAAGTGTGGGAGGGGCGCCCAGAGATTGTCACTAATCCTGCACTACTCTTTCAGTTTCCTTTGGAAGGAGGAAATGCATTGGGCAGGAACTAGAGATAAATTGGTTCAGAGATTTTGTTTCTAGAATGAAGAAACTGAAAAAGATGAAAGGGAATGGACTGGGAAGAGATGGGTGTTTGCTGGTAGAAGAGCTTCAGTTTACAGTGAATAATAACACATCCTCCAGAGAGCAGGAGAGTAGAGGATACATTTGAGAAAAATGGGCTTATCCAGGCGTAGAAATGACTTTCAGTTTAAACAGGAGCAGCATCGCCAATGGGTGAAGATGCAGGAAGAGGTGTTGACTTCATGACAGTGAGCTGAAACATTTCTTCAAATTATCTACTTCATCTACATGGTAAGAGGTGAGCACACTGTTGAAAGTGAGGGAGGGCGAGAATTTCAGGGATTCAGAAAAACAAGAGGAACACTTGAAGTGTGTGCAAAGCTTGGGAGAATGATTTAAGATCACTTCGTCGTAGGAATCCAGATATTTATAAAACTCATTGGGAGATACGTATGCTAGATGCAGCCATAGGAAGGGGAGATCTTTTTTGTAATCTCTGTTTGGGGTGTTGATCATCAGATGTGGTGAGAGGTCAGAGGGGCATGAGAATTGTTCCAGAAAACTCAGGAGACATGGGGGTGATCGGGAGGCTGGGTCAGCACACTGGAGGATTCCTGTGTTGGGAGAACCTAAGCACGGTAGTCATTGTGTGAACAGACTGGAGGAGGAAGTGTGTTAACAGGGCGGATGCCAACCACTGATTTGGTAGGTGACATATCTAGGCCAATCTTGAATCTGGGGTCCACAGCTCAACACCAGCATATATAGGAATTTGAGATTTAGAAACAGCCTGAGCTACGTTTCAGTTCTAGCTCTGTCATGATCTAGCTGCACAATTTTCTCACATAAGCATAATTTCAGAACCTAGCTTATGTTACGTGTTAAAACAACAACTAATCTATGAGTAACGGGGTTGTACTAAAGATAAATAAGTAAACGTAGGTAAATCTCAATCAAAGGGTCTCCAAAGGAATGTTTTCTCTTTTCAGTATCTCGGGATCAAAGGGTTGTGATCCACCCCGTTCCTGACACATTATCAGTAGTTGTCTTCGTCGTAGTTAATGATTAACATTGACTTAGGTAGCACTTGACAGTTTACACATACTTTCCTATACAAAAATTATGAAATGAAGAATGTTTCTCCCCATGACATTTAGTAGGAAAAAACTCCAACGACTATTTCACTAATGTATCTGAAAGTGTCGAATAAATTTCCCCCAAAATTAAACTTCACTCTATATTTGATGAGTGTGTCTGCCCTGTGTGGATTGTGGTACCCAACAGTGGGCTTATGATCTACGTACTCCTGATGCATTCCTGTGTAAGGGGGTTTTAGTCCTGATTTTTGTGACAAGGCCTTCCAACAAGACATGAGTCCCTGGATTGATTTCCCCGCCATTTAGTAGATACAGCGTGGACTGGTCACATGTGCACGGCCATGGAGGGCAACAATAGGGTTTAGGCTCTCATGTTGCCTGATTCCCACATGGGGAGGAACCAAAGTGACTGTGGGCAAGGGCATCCAGGGCGTGGGCGCTCTGAAGCACTGGGGCGGGTGCTGGAGAAAAAATGCTGCTGCATTTGATCAAGAATTATTTCAGGAAACATTTGAGAGTGGTGTTCTTTCTGTGGAGTCAACATTCCTCAACTGATCATTGTGCGGGTTTCCTGGAGTTTGGTGTAAATCCTAGGAACTGAACATTAATGAAATAACTCTGAAAAAGTAGCTCTAATAAAAGTACAACACCCAAGGATTTTCATTTTTTATGTGTAAATGAAAATATTACTCTCTTGATTATGTGCAATAGCCTACACTGCTTCTTGTTGACCCTGGAGAGAGGGGCGTTCACCATATCTACACATGCCTGTGGGTAGGTGGTAGGGCTCATTCCCAGGTGAATGGTAGGGGATTCATGCCTGGCTACCTGACAATGCTTTAAATGCCTGGATTCTCTTGGTTGCTTTCTCTTTCCTCATCTTTATCTGCTCAGTTTTTCATGTGACCCTGCATGAGGATGCAGAGGAGGACAAGTTGTGGCTGAGTGCTTGACAAGGAAACAGCAGGTGAGAAGAGACTTATTTTTGTTCTTGAATTGGTCCATCTTTGCCAAATGGTCCGGTTTCTCCTTTTGGCCTGGATCTTCTAAGTGCACCCCTGAAATACAAATGCCAATTATGTTCACCGCCCTGTTAGGGAGACTGATGTGGAAATAATCTCCTCCCGTCATTCACACCCACTTGTTCCAGACTCCATTAAGGCTGTGACTTCGCAGAACAGATGGGAGAGATTTTCACTAAAAACAATAAATACAGCCCTTAGGTTAAGTAGAGAAAAATCCCCTAATTACCATGTGAATGACTACAATGGCCTTAGGTGTGTGGTGAACACAGGTGATAGTGATGAGAGAAACAAGTTTCCAGACGGGTGGGGGAGCAGATGTGTCATCAGGTGAGTGCAGTGTGAAAGGTGCTGAGGTGGAGGTGGGTGCTGGGCAATGAAGAGTATGAGGAATTATTTACTATTTCTAATTTTTAAAAATATTAAACTTTTTATAGACCATATTTCAAGATTTTTATATCTACAAAAGAAGATAGGTAAAATTTCCTTCCTAAACTTCTTCACAATAACTGAGTTATCCTTTGCGTACTTTTCTTTTTAAAGAGTTTCTAATTTATTTATTATTATTTATTTTTGGTTGTGTTGGGTCTGTTGCTGAGCACAGGCTTTCTCTGCTTGCTGCGAGCCGGGGCTACTCTTCATTGAGGCCTGGGGACTTCTCATTGCGGTGTCTTCTGTAATTCCTGAGCAGGGGATCCAGGCGCGCAGGCTCAGTAGTTGTGGCTGAGGGGCGTTCTGATCCGCGGCACGTGGGATCCTCCCAGACCAGGGATCAAACCCGTGTTTCCTGCATTAGCATGTGGACTGTCAACCACTGCGCCGCCAGGGAAGTCCCTCCTTATATGTTCTTCATCTTTGTTCAAACTTGAAAACTGAATTTAACATACGCAATTATTTTCTTAGTTGTAGCTGTGCATTGAGGAGAAACTGATAGGATGAAATGTAGGGCACTGGACAGCAAATGACAGATCAGGGAGCTCCAAGCCCTCACTCCCCGCTAGTGACATCAATAAAGCAACCAGAATTGGTCAGCGCTGGGAATCCAAGAAGTGGCAACAATCATCTCTTTTCTGCTCCCACCACTCTTAGACCTGGCAGGAGTACGGATTACCTGCCGATATGTGTGTGTGTGCGTGTGCGTCTTTTTTCTTCATGCCACAGCTGGACTTGCTGATTGAGCCTGCGTGTTTTAAGAAAGCAATGGCCATGTTGCACTCACAATACAGTGGACTCTCTGTCGCTCTTGTGTCTTTGGGAGTTGAGTGCACACAAAGTTTGTATGATGGATCCAGGCGCGAACTTCCAGTTGTCCCCTTGGCTCATACCTGCCATGCAAGGGGAATGTTCTTCCCTTGGGATATCAGTTCAAAGGCCTTGGGGAGAAAGGCTGCACAGGTGTAGGTTGGGGCCCGCAACCCTCGGCATGGCCGATTGGGCAAACCAAGTGGATTGCTCGGGGCTCCTGATATGAGGAAACAGGCTGAGGACATAGGGAGCCCAGTCTTGCAAAGTGAAAGTTCAACTTGCCTTTAGATGGCTCTGGGTGTGGGTGGAGAGACATTGAGGGGCTGAGATGCCAGCTGCCTCTCCCAGGACTGTAGAAGGAGGGGGCAGAAAAGCAGGAAGTGTGGTTCAGGTTTGTTTCTGACACACTCATCTTTCTTGCTCTTGACCCCAGGCTATAAGGAGGAATTTATTCTTGTTTTTCAAAGTTGCTTTACCTATTCCAATCCTTTACTTTTCCATTTATTTTTTCAAAAGGTATATATATATATATATATATATATATATATTTAAACTTCCTATTTTTACTGAGGTTTGTCATCGACATTTTTTTCGAAGTCGGTACCTATAGATCTAGGTCATTTAAAAAATATCAATAAAGCAAAGCACAAAGTGATAGTACTGTATGCTTTGAATGTACTTGAAATTTACTGACCTGATCCCTCTTAGTGGCTGTTTTCTAAATGTTCTGTTTTGCACAAATGTTCCCACCCATCTACTTCTTATCATTTGACTTTGCTTGTGAAATATGTAAAGATGAATTAGGCGGTCAAGTTATCAATCGTTTCCTTTATGGCTTCCGGGCTCTGTTTTTTATGTTCTAGTATTCCCGCCACTCTGCAATTACAGAATAAAATGTCACCCGTGTTTTCTATTGGTACTTCCATGGTTTCAGTTTGCAGTTCACGCCGTCTATCTCCCTGCAGAATTTTCCTTGTTTACAGCGGCCGGCGGCCCAGGAATAGCGTGAAGAGCGCGTCTCTTTCGCGGCAGCCTCCAGGCAACCTCCTCCCAGCTCCTCGTCCCACGTCTGCTGCCGGGGTCGCGCCGTGCCGTGCCGAGCCGTCAGCTAGCTCCGAGGCGAACGCCCCGAGAGGAGCTCGGTCGTTTGGGCGGGCCGCGCTGCACCTTCGCCGGTCGAGCGATCGGAATCCGGCCCGGTCACGTTCGAGCCGGTTGTCGGGCGCCACCTGGCGGCCGCTTTTATATCGTCCCTTGTCTCCGGAGCTTCGGCGGTCTTCGCGAGGGCTGAGATTCGGCCTCCGTGTCCGAAGCAGAGTTCCGGGAGGGCGCCGAGGCTGGTGGCGACTGCCCCGGTGGCTCCGAGGCGTGGGCGCCTCCTGCTATCGATGGAGATTGAGCGTGCAGTTTTGTTTGTGTGTGCCCGTTGCCGCGCCCCCGAGGGCAGTGTGGCGGTTGCCCGGCTTGGTCGACCAGCATCTGCCTGTGCACCTCCAGCCACGGGGACCGAACGGAGTCGACACGACCAGGGCCGGCTGCTGCGTGCTGAAGGGAGACGGTGTTCCGAGACCTTCGGTGCACCTGAGGCTTGATGTTCCGTCGTCGTGAGTCACTTCAGACGCGTTCAATTTTCTACCATCTCGGTCCCCCAGTGTCCCACTCCAGAGGTGGGGAACGGCCCGGGCCCGGGCGTTGAGGCCATTGGAGGTCGTGACGTGCTTCTTGGATGGCGCGCTTGGGTCCCGTTCTCCAGTGCATGGGTGCTCCGTGCTCTCACAGAGATGCGGACGTGCATACGAGTATTGTGAGGCCGGTGCTGTGCTCCTTAGAACTTGTTGAGTGGCGTTCTGGGCAGCTCGAACGCACGCCCTGGTTCCCGCTGCCCGCGGGGAACGCTTGGGTTGCTCCGCGTGGTCAGGAGAGGGTATCCGTGCACGCCGTCGCCCTCTGTGTGTCCTGGTGGTCGTACTTTCGTTTCACAAGTCTCGCCTGGGGGTGGCTGAAAGTCTCCTACGGAGGTGGATGGCACCAAGTTTCCCGTGGCCTTCCCTGTGGATCCCGTTTGCCCTAATTCCCAAATTTCTTTTCACAGTGGTTACGGACCAGATGGCGAAACGAGAGTACAATGGGAGGGGGACCCCGCACACCCCATCCTCCTTCCCACGGAAACGCGACGCCCTGGCCAATAGGCCGCCCATTGTTGCATCCCGGCAACCTTGGGGATCCATTGCGTCCCGGTCCTGTCGCTGTGGTGGAGCTCCTGCCCGGCGGTGCAGACGGGATTCGCGCAGGCCGAGGTACGCCAGGTCCAAATGGAAGGAAAATCATTGGACTAGATTTGGATGGCACGGAAGAAAATGTGCACCTCAACTCTTCTCCACTCGCTAGGTCCACTACAGGTCCTATTTCTCTCCCCGGGTTGTCCCCGTCCACACGCGAGTTCAGAGACCATTCTGGGATGAGATCCTTTTACAACCGCGCCCAACCAGGACTGCGTTGAACTTCGGGCTTTCTCACGACCGTCAACAGACACCCCCAGGCAGATCGCCAGTTCCCATTTGTTAAGTTTCTCCGACCATAAGTCCCAGGCAGGAGCGTGGGCGCTCATTGAGCGCCCTACTCGCTCGCGACTGTACGTGTCGTCACATGCAGTGAGGGAACCTGTGTGTGGTCAACACACAAGCCCTTTAACGATGAGGTCATCAGAAGAGAGGACGCCGTGCACTCACGGGTAGACGCACCTCGGCCTGCGCGAATTCAGTCTGAGCCGCCTGTGGTCGCTTCTCGCGGATCGCGGAGAAAGTGGCTGCTGGGGATGAGGTCCACCACAGCGACAGGACCGGGACGCAAGGGATCCTCAAGGTTGCCGGGATGCAGCAACGGGCGGCCTATTGGCGGGGGCGTCGCGTCCCCCCCCTCCCAGTGCGTCCTCGTTTCAGCACCCGGGCCGTTACCACTGCAGAGAGAAAGAAATTTAGGAATTAGGGCAAACGGGATCCACAGGGAAGGCTGCCGGAAACTTGGCGCCGTCCACGTCCGTAGGAGACTTTCAGCCACCCCCAGGCGAGACTTGGGAAACGAAAGTATGACCACCAGGACACACGGAGGGCGACGCCTGTGCACTGTTACCCTCCCTTACCACGCGGAGCAATGCGGGCGTTCCCCGAGGGCAGAGGGAACCAGGGCGGGCGTTCGAACTGCCCAGACCACCACTCAGCAACTTCTAGGGAGTGCGGCACTGGCCTCACAATACTCGTGTATGCACGTCTGCATCCCCTGCGAGAGCACGTGGCGCCCATACCCTGGAGACCGGGACCCAAGCGCGCCATCCAACAAGCACGTCACGACCTCCAACGGCCTCAACGACCGGGCCCGGGCCGTTCCCCACCTCCGGAGTGGGACGCTGGTGGACCGAGATGGTAGAACGCCCCTAAAGTGACTTACGAGGATGGATCATCAAGCCTCAGGTGCACCGAGGGTCTCGGAACACTGTCTCCCTTCAGAACGCGGCGGCTAGTCCTGGTCGTGTCGAGTCCTTTCGGTCCCCGCGGCTGGAGGGGCACAAGTGGATGCTGGTCGACCAAGCCAGACAACCCCCACACTTCACGCGGGAGCGCGGCAACGGGCACACACTAACAAACCTGCACGCCCAATCTCCATCGATAGCAGGAGGCGCCCACACCTCGGAGCCACCGGGGCAGTCGCCACCAGCCTCGGCGGCCTCCCGGAACTCTGCTTCAGACACGGAGGCCGCGTCTCAGCACCCGCGAAGACCGCCGAAGCTCCGGAGACAAGGGACGATATAAAAGCGGCCGCCAGGTGGCGCCCGACAACCGGCTCGAACGTGACCGGGCCGGATCCCGATCGCCGGAAGGGCGAGGGTGCAGCGCGGCCCGCCCAAACGACCGAGCTCCTCTCGGGGCGTTCGCCTCGGAGCTAGCTGACGGCTCGGCACGGCACGGCGCGACCCCGGCAACAGACGTGGCACGAGGAGCTGGGAGGAGGTTGCCTGGAGGCTGCCGCGAAAGAGACGCGCTCTTCACGCTATTCCTGGGCCGCCGGCCGCTGTAAACAAGAAAAATTCTGCAGGGGGATGGACTGCGTAAACTAAAACCATGGAAGTACCAATAGGAAACACGGATGACATTTTATTCTGTAATTGCAGAGTGGAGAGGTTACTAAAACATAAAAACCAGGGCCCAGAAGCCATAAAGGAAACGATTGACAACCACCTAATTGATCTTTACATATTCCACAATGATAAGAAGTGGATGGGTGGGGACATTTGTGGAAATACATGTGCAATAAGAATATTGATACCAGTATTAAGAACAGAACAGTTAGAAAGCAACCATTAAGAGGGACCAAGTAAGTAAATTTCAAGTATAGTCAGAGGATACAGTACTATCACGTTGTGCTTTGGTTTATTGATATTTTGTAAATGATCTAGATCTATAGGTATCGACTTGGGAAAAAATGATGACAAACTTTAATGAAAATAGCAAGTTTAAATATATATATATACCTTTTGAAAAAAATAAATGGAAAAGTAAAGGATTGGAATAGGTAAAGCAACTTTCAAAAACAAGAATAAATTCCTCCTTATAGCCTGGGGTCAAGAGCAAGAAAGATGAGTGTGTCAGAAACAAACCTGAACCACACTTCCTACCACACTTCCTGCTTTTCTGCCCCCTCCTTCTACAGTCCTGGGAGAGGCAGCTGGCATCTCAGCCCCTCAATGTCTCTCCTCCACCCACACCCAGAGCCACCTAAAGGCAAGTTGAACCTTCACTTTGCAGGACTGGGCTCCCTATGTCCTCAGCCTGTTTCCTCATATCAGGAGCCCCGAGCAATCCACTTGGTTTGCCCCATCGTCCATGCCGAGGGTTGCGGGCCCCAACCTACACCTGTGCAGCCTTTCTCCGCAAAACGTTTGAGCTGATATCCCAAGGGAAGAACATTCCCCTTGCATGGCAGGTATGAGCCAAGGGGACAAGTGGAAGTTCGCGCCTGGATCCATCATACAAACTTTGTGTGCACTCAACTCCCAAAGACACAAGAGCGACAGAGGGTCCACTGTATTGTGAGTGCAACATGGCCATGGCTTTCTTAATCCACGCAGGCTCAATCAGCAAGTCTAGCTATGGCACGAAGAAAAAAGACACACACGCACACACACATATCGGCAGGTAATCCGTACTCCTGCCAGGTCTAAGAGTGGTGGGAGCAGAAAAGAGATGATTGTTGCCACTTCTTGAGTTCCCAGCGCTGAACCAATTCTGGTTGCTTTATTGATGTCACTAGCGGGGAGTGAGGGCTTGGAGCTCCCTGATCTGTCATTTGCTGTCCAGTGCCCTACATCTCATTTGTCTATCATACACTTTCTCCTCAATACACAGCTACAGTTAAGAAAATAATTGCGTATGTTACATTCAGTTTTCAAGTTTGAACAAAGATGAAGAACATATAAGGAGGGACTTCCCTGGCGGCACAGTGGTTGAGAGTCCACATGCTAATGCAGGAAACACGGGTTTGATCCCTGGTCTGGGAGGATCCCACGTGCTGCGGATCGGCCACGCTCCTCAGGCACAACTACTGAGCCTGCGCGCCTGGAGCCCGTGCTCAGCAATAAAAGACACCGCAATGAGAAGTCCCTGCGCCTCAATGAAGAGTAGCCCCTGCTTTTGCAGCAAGTAGAGAAAGCCCGTGCTCAGCAACAGACCCAACACAACCAAAAATAAATAATAAATTAGAAACGCTTTAAAAAGAAAAGTACGTGATAACAGTTATTGTGAAGAAGTTTAGGAAGGAACTTTTTATCTATCTTCTTTTGTAGATATAAAAATCTTGAAATATGGTCTATAAAAAGTTTAATATTTTAAAAGTTAGAAATAGTAAATAATTCCTCATACTCTTCATTGCCCAGCAACCACCTCCACCCCAGCACCTTTCACACTGGACTCACCTGATGACACATCTGCTCCCCCACCCGTCTGGAAACTTGTTTCTCTCATCACTGTCACCAGGTGTGTGTCACACACACCTAAGGCCATTGTAGTCATTCACATGGTAATTAGGGAATTTTTCTCTACTGAGCCTAAGGGCTGTATTTATTGTTTTCAATGAAAATCTCTCCCACCTGTTCTGCGAAGTCACAGCCTTAATGGAGTCTGGAACAAGTGGGTGTGACTGATGGAAGGAGATTATTTCCACATCAGTCTCCCTAACAGGGCGGTGAACATTACTGGCATTAGTACTTCAGGGGTGCACTTAGAAGATCCAGGCCAAAAGGAGAAACCGGACCATTTGGCAAAAGATGGACCAATTCAAGAACAAAAATAAGTCTCTTCTCACCTGCTGTTTCATTGTCAGGCACTCAGCCACAACTTGTCCTCCTCTGCATCCTCATGCAGGGTCCCATGAAAAACTGAGCAGATAAAGATGAGGAAAGAGAAAGCAACCAAGAGAATCCAGGCATTTAAAGCACTGTTATTAGGTACGCCAGACATGAATCCCCTACCATTCACCTGGGAATGAGCCCTACCACCTAACCCACAGGCATGTGTAGATATTGTGAACGCTCCTCTCTCCAGGGTCAACGAGAAGCAGTGTAGGCTATTGCACATAATCAAGAGAGTAATATTTTCATTTACACATAAAAAATGAAAATGCTTGGGTATTGTACTTGTATTAGAGCTACTTTTTCAGAGTTATTTCATTAATGTTCACTTCCTAGGATTTACACCAAACTCCAGGAAACCCGCACAATGATCAGTTGGGGAATGTTGACTCCACAGAAAGAACACCACTCTCAAATGTTTCCTGAAATAATTCTTGATCAAATGCAGCAGCATTTATTCTCCAGCACCCGCCCCAGTGCTTCAGAGCCCCCACCCCCTGGATGCCCTTGCCCTCAGTCACTTTGGTTCCACCCCATGTGGGAATCAGGCAACATGAGAGCCTAAACCCTATTGCTGCCCTCCATGGCCGTGGACATGTGACCAGGCCACTTTGTATCTACTAAATGGCGGGGAAATCAATCCAGGGACTCATGTCTTGTTGGAAGGCCTTGTCACAAAAATCAGGACTAAAACCCCCTTAGACAGGAATGCATCAGGAGTATGTACATCATAAGCCCACTGTTGGGTACCACAATCCACACAGGGCAGACACACTCATCAAATATAGAGTGAAGTTTAATTTGGGGGGAAATTTATTCGACACTTTCAGATACATTAGTGAAATAGTAGGTGGAGTTTTCTCCTACTAAATGTCATGGGGAGAAACATTCATTTCATAATTTTTGTATAGGAAAAAAAGTATGTGTAAACTGTCAAGTGCTACCTAAGTCAATGTTAATCATTAACTACGACGTAGACAACTACTGATAATGTGTCAGGAACAGGGGTGGATCACAACTCTGATCCTGAGATATTGAAAAGAGAAAACATTCCTTTGGAGATTGAGATTTACCTACGTTTACTCATTTATCTTTAGTACAACCCCGTCACTCATGGATTAGTTTTTTTTTTAACAAGTAACATAAGCTAGGTTCTGAAATTATGCTTATGTGAGAAAATCGTGCAGCTAGACCATGACAGTGCTAGAACTGAAACGTATCTGAGGCTGTTTCTGAATCTCAAATTCCTAAATATGCTGGTGTTGAGCTGTGGGCCCCAGATTCAAGATTGCCCTGGATATGTCACCTACCAAATCAGTGGTTGCATCCGCCCTGTTATCACAACACTTCCCCTCCAGTCTGTTCACACAATGACTACCGTGCTTAGGTTCTCCCAACACAGGACTCCTGCAGTGCACTGACCCAGCCTCCCGATCACCCCCATGTCTCCTGAGTTTTCTGGAACAATTCTCATGCCCCTCTGACCTCTCAGCACATCTGATGATCAACACCCAAAACAGAGATTACAAAAAAGATCTCCCTTTCCCATGGCTGCATCTAGCATACGTATCTCCCAATGAGTTTCATAAATATCTGGATTCCTACAAGGACGTGATCATAAATCATTCTCCCAAGCTTTGCACACACTTCAAGTGTTGCCCTTGTTTTTCTGAATCCCTGAAATTCTAGCCTTCCCTCACTTTCAACAGTGGACTCACCTCGTACCATGCAGATGAAGTAGATAATTTGAAGAAATGTTTCAGCTCACTGTCATGAAGTCAACACCTCTTCCTGCATCTTCACCCATTGGCGATGCTGCTCCTGTTTAAACTGAAAGTCATTTCTACGCCTGGATAAGCCCATTTTTCTCAAATGTATCCTCTACTCTCCTGCTCCCTGGAGGATGTTTTATTATTCATTGTAAACTGAAGCTCTTCTACCAGCAAACACCCATCTCTTCCCAGTCCATTCCCTTTCATCTTGTTCAGTTTCTTCATTCTAGAAACAAAATCTCTGAACCAATTTATCTCTAGTTCCTGCCCCATGCATTTCCTCCTTCCAAAGGAAACTGAAAGAGTAGTGCAGGATTAGTGACAATCTCTGGGCGCCCCTCCCACACTTTGATTTACTATGGGTGATCTCCCTGTTAGTATTGACCTGCGTATACAGAAACCTTTATAACATTATAGATATCTCTCCGTAATTAAATCCAATGAATGTTTCTCAGTATTTTACTTGGACCCAAGCAGAATTGGACTGTAACCTCCGTCAGGAACTTTATATTTCCAAGGTCCTCTGACATTGCAAACTCCCCATTACCTGTAAACTAGTCACTTCCTCCCAGTGGACTGTGTGCGGTTCTCCTCAAACAATACTATTTCAGCATCTCAAGACTCCCTTGTAGCCCTCTTCTCTCTTTTAACTATATACACCTTCTTCGAAAACTCTTATAATTATTCAGTCTTCGACTGTTACCACGATGATAATGCGTAAAAACGAATGCTAGATTTCATTTCTGAGGTGTCATCCATACTTGCAGGCACTTACAATGAAATGTATATCAGACAGAAACAAGGAATGTCCTCCCCAAATAAAAACTACTCCTCTCGTCTGCAGTTTGACATACGGCTCCACTAATTATTTGGGGCTCAGTCGTTGACATAACGTCCCAGAACCACACAAACAGAACCAAGCATCGATTTCATCTCTACAATGAGCTCTCTCGTCTCTGTTCATCTCCTCCCTGATATCCACATACATGGTTCCAGCTACACTTATACTGCTTCACTTTCAGGTTAAATGTCAGTGCCTCAGAGAGACCTTCTTTAAATTACTAGCTAAGTAACTCTCCTCTCCCTGTTGTCTTGAATAGAACCTAAAGGCAACACATCTACTATTTCACAATATCTCTAGTCGTCTGATTTTTTCTTTTCTTTTTTTCCTGTTTTCTTCTCTGGACTAATTGCAGAAAAGTCAACTGTAGACTCATAAAGCAAGTTTCTCTTGACTATTACGTATGAACTGTACATCCACAGAAATTCCATGTGCACAGTAACCTAATCTACTCTCACATGGCCTGTGACCAAAGGGTTTAACCAAATTAAATAACCATCTTTAGATTAAAAATTCCTTGAATAATAAATGACTTTGATTCCTCCTGGGGAAATTTTTCTTTAGTAATCACCGGAAACAAAATGTGTGGGGAAACTGTGTTTGTGTCTTTACTTCAGTATGCACCTACCACACTCCTGAGTGCAAAGTTTTAGTCTCTTTGTATAGAATCAGCCATAGAATTGTCTGTGGGCTCCTGTTAATGGATCTGATAACCTCATATATTTTATAATCATAAAGAAAGGACTCCTTTAATCTGGATGCCAATCAGGATAAATCTAATCAAGGAATAACTTCCCTGACACAAGCTTTTCCTTCTCAACAGGTTAACCACTTAGGTACACGTAAGGAAAGTATAAGTGATTCCTTTAATTTGCTAATATTCTAGAAGCCTCCAAAAGCCATCTTGATGCCTTGGGCCAGAGGTCTCACTGTTTTGTGAATTGTGGTCAGTCCCGGGAAGAGAATTTGCAGCAAGAGGATCAGTCTTTATATAAATGTGTTTAACCTACAAACAGTCCATCAGGCTGTGGGTTTCGTGTGGCTTTACTGAAAGACTGGTGTTTTCTGATATCAGAGATGCAAGGAAGATATTTTTAGGGTTTTAAAGCATTTGTATTTTTATGCCAAGGTAAATAATACTTAAATTATAATCAATTACATGAAGTTTCCAGGGATGCAGGAGAGAAAAGAATACAGTTGGAGAAATGGGGCTTGGCCAAGGAAGAGATGATTCTTCAATTCTTACTATGGGCCTGGGAGTCAACAATGAGGAATATTTGCAGATTTTATGACAGTGAGCTGAAGAATTTCCTCAAATTATCTGATTAATCTGTCTAGTAGAAGGTGATTCCTTTTGTGGAAAGTGAGGAAACTAGTGAGAATGATTAAATATCAAAAGATATGGAGAAGGTCTGAAATATTTGTGAGGCATAGAATAAGAATTAATTATGTAGATATAGCAAAATGCCCAGAGATATTTGAAAGATGTTGGGAGATTTGTGAACCCCACCAGATTTAATATCTTAGATTTAGTCATGGAAGAAGCAGGTACTTGGAGCCCTCCAAGATTGGAATCTTGATCAGCAGATGTGATCAATTTGGAGGGAATATGAAAAGAGGAATATGGAAATTGTTAGTCTTCATAATTATATGTTGAAATTACTTAATTTGATTAATTTGGAATAAAAATGAAGACAGGTTGGCACAGATGTTAGGAGAGTGGGGTCAGTGCACACTGCAGGTTCTGTTAGCATTTGGTGTCAAGGAAGAAACTGAAAAATACCTTGGAATATCATGAGTTAGTAACCTTTAAAAACTCTTTGATTTTTTTATTTCCTAATAAGTAAGTTTGGTATACTATTTCCCATATGAGAAGCAGTAGCCAAGGCCTTCCTAGTTTGACCCTGGGAAACAAGATTACTCCCCTTTTCTCATAGACAACTTCACATTTGCAGGTGGGGTGGTTGTTCACTCCCAGGTAAAGGTTGATGGATTCATGACTGTTAGGTCTGCAAACTCTAGATAGGATTGTAGTCTCATGGCTTTCTTCTCTTTCCTCGATTTGCCTGCTTAGAGGAAAAAGTGCCTCTGAGAGAGAATACTAGCAGCTGAGTTCTTGGCAATGTGTCTCCAGGTGAGTGGGAACTTGCTCTTTCTCCTGAAATGGTAACTCTGTTTCTGGTGGATAGAAATGTGTCAGCCCTTGGACTGAGTGCTCTAAGTGTATCCAGGAGGGAGTCAAGACTCTGCGCACTGGTACTGTCATCTGGTATCTCTGCAAGTATCGTGGCGCAGGGCAAGTGCTAATACAGCAACTGTCTCCTTTCCAACATTTACACCGACGTGCTCCAGACTCCATGACGGCTGTGATGGTAAAGAGGTCACATGAGAGGTTGTATTTCTCTCCCCGCAGCCATGGTCTTGACGGGGGTGTGACTCGCTGCGTAATCAAGTCTGCGAGGCATTGAGCTCTGTCATGGGATGGAACCCAGTGGAGGGACAAGCAAGAGCAGAATTTCAGACCTGGGGGTGGGGGGCGGCGGTGTGCGGACGGGTAACTTCAATACACTCAGCTTCAGAGGTGCTAGCTAGAGGCTTGTGCGGGGCTGAGGGTGCAGCAGAAAGAGAAGCAGCCCTTCAGCAGCACCGGCCCAGAGGGCAGGGTCCACCCAAGTTTGCACTCTTTTCCCTAATTTTTAATCTGTTTTCTCAGAATACAATGGACTCTTTTGAAAACTCTAAAACGTCAAAAGAAAATACTCCCTTTCATTCTTGTCAAAACCAGCCACTTTTCCCCTGTTTACGTAACCTTTGCTCAGAAACTGGAAGCACTTTACAGAAAGCATTTTTTCCGTCACTGGTGCATTGAGGAGGTTATAGTAGGTAGAGGAAAACTTAGAAAACTGTGGCCATATGGGAAGCCCTGGAGAGGCCTGAACCATCGAGAGTCTCCTATTAGTCTGTGAGCAGGGAAGACAGGAGGAAGCTACAGGAGAGACAAGGATAGTCAAAGCGGTGAGGTCCCAGGAAACGAGGAGGGAAAGAGGGACCTCAACGCAGAGGAAAAGTCAGTCGGGGATCACCTTACAGTTTGGCAGCCGTGTGTCCAGTGGCTTGTGAAGTTGAGCCACTCTGTCCTCATTCATCTGGTGATGAATGCATGCTCTGTGTCGAGGTTAGTTAGGCAGCAACTGTGTACCCCAAGTTGTTTATACAGTCTGTTCACTCACACAAAATGGTGGACATTGCCTCAAGGCTCTCGGACCTTCTAATGACTAATTCACCTGTAGCTTTTATTCATTGGGTTTCGTTATGTTCAAACGTGTCATATCAGCTCATTTAATCACTCAAGTCTCTTGAGAGGTTATTAAAGTGTTTCCCACATGAGAACAGTGAGGTTTGTATTGGGGAATACGTTGCCTGTAGTCACTGCTGATAAGTGGCGGAACATGTCTATTGCCTGCCTTGTGTTAAGTCTGGAGGTTTAACTGAAAGTAGTGGGGAGTGGGGATATATTTGGATTCCCAAGTACACATTTTTTAATTGCCAGTCAGCTCAGAATAAACATTCTGTTGTGGACTGTGCAGATGATTTCCCACCACCCCACATGTGATGCTCCTTTATCATGAAAGTCACTCTGTATTCAGAGTGTGCCCAGCTCTGTGATGCATCTGAAAGGCATAGGCCAAGTCAGCCCAGAGGAACATTGAACTTGACGTCAAACAGGGTTTGAGTTTTCATAACACACAGCTGCCTTTTCTCAGTACTGTCACCCTTGACCATCACCTCTGGACATTTGGGGAGAAGGGGCAGCCTGAACCAGAATGTCCAGCATGTTTTTAGGAATCAGTGACTTTCAAGACCTATGAGTGTGGACTTCATCCAAAACTGGGGTAATGTCAATGGCAGGTTTCTTTGAGTGAAGTGTCTCTGGCATCTAGTTGAAGTCAATCTAGAAAAATCCCTCCAATAGTATGACAATTCTGTGAACGTATCACTCTTATTAATCTATCTTTCTGCATATTCCTTGGCCTTAGAGGAAAGGATGGCTCTGTTGTTACTGGTGCTAAACTTCAACGCAGTGCCCACTGTTTCAGTCCCCCCCTTTCGGTGCTTTTCCTCATCCTGATCTCACCCACATCCCACTCTTTTTATTTTTGGTTGGTTTTACCCTTAAAGATATATTCTAATTGTAAATATCGTATAATATGTTTGCAATTACTGGTATATTCCTCCATTTCATACCTTTTCTCTGTGTCAAAGATCAATCTTTTCAACATGTTCACAGATGGTAGCTTCAGGAAGAACCCATTTATCTGAAGGTCAACAGTAAGTTTATGGGGATGAACCCTGCTGCCCACATTACAGACATGATCTTAGGGTAAGAAGAATTCAGCACAAGCACCTTGACCGAAAGTGGACTTCAACGCTGGCCCAGCAGAGGTTTTTGAATAGTTTGCATTTGGAACCATATTACCCCAAAGACAAAGTGTACCTTGAGTTTCAAAAGGGCAGTTGCTTAAGTGTAGCTCATGACATATCGTGTTTGAAAAATAAAGAAGACCTAAAACTGAATCAGAAAACGATGGCAGTGAGAGGCTAAAAAATAGAAAAATCTATG
Source organism: Kogia breviceps (assembly GCF_026419965.1). NCBI lineage: Eukaryota > Metazoa > Chordata > Mammalia > Artiodactyla > Physeteridae > Kogia > Kogia breviceps. The sequence continues at coordinate 129,384 of NW_026711575.1, read as the reverse complement.
TGAATTCAGCAAAGTGAGATTCTATGTGAATATAAGTAGCATGCTGTGTGGGGCTAGTGAGTGGAGACCGTCACTGAGGGAGCAGCCTAGTATTCATGTGTAGAGAGCTGAAGAAATGAATTTTATTTGAGCAAACTTTTAACTGTCTTTCCTTTCCTTATCAATAGCAGAGACTTCACACTGGAGAAGAGCCTGCTGAATGTAACAAATATGAGGAGATTTCACATAGAACCCAACTTTTGCGCCACATGAGTGACCTCTCACAGGACAGAAACCCTATGCTTGCAATCAATTTGGAAGTGCCTTCAGCCTTTAGTCATCATTGAATTAACATAAGCTAATTTATACTGGAGTGAAACCATGCAGGTCTCATCAGTGTGGGAAGGCTTGCAGGCAATGCTGTAACCTTAGATGACATGAGAAAACTCACCCTGAAGTGAACCCCTATATATGTTATAAAGGTGGAATATAGTTTAGCTGGAGCCTCACATTTAAACACACCAGAAACTCACACTGGAGAGAAACCTTAATGTATTAAACATGGCATACCCTTCAGCAGAACCTTAACATTTTAAAAATTATTTTTATTTTTTTAACATCTTTATTTGAGTGTAACTGTTTTACAATAGTGTGTTAGTTTCTCCTTTGCAAGCAAGTGAATCAGTTATACATATACATATGTTCCCATATCTCTTCCCTCTTGCGTCACCCTCCCTCCCACCCTCCCTATCCCACCCCTCTAGGTGGTCACAAAGCACAGAGGTGAACTCCCTGTGCTATGTGGCAGCTTCCCACTAGCTATCTAATTTACATTTGGTAGTGTGTATATGTCCCTGCCACTGTCTCACATCGTCACCGCTTACCCTTCCCCCTCCCCATATCCTCAAGTCCATGCTCTAGTAGGTCTGTGTTTTATTCCCATCCTACCACTAATCTCTTCATGACATTTTTTTTCTTAGATTCCATATATATGTGTTAGCATATGGTATTTGTTTTTCTCCTTCTGACTTACTTCACTCTGTATGACAGACTCTAGGTCTATCCACCTCATTACAAATAACTCAGTTTCATTTCTTTTTATGGCTGAGTAATATTCCATTGTATATATGTGCCACATCTTCTTTATCCATTCAACTGTTGATGGACACTTAGGTTGCTTCCATGCCCTGGCTATCATAAATAGAGCTCCAATAAACATTTTGGTACATGACTCTTTTTGAATTATGGTTTTCTCAGGGTATATGCCTAGTAGTGTGATTGCGGGGTCATATGGTAGTTCTATTTGTAGTTTTTTAAGGAACCTCCATACTGTTCTCCATAGTGGCTCTATCAATTTACATTCCCACCAGCAGTGCAAGAGTGTTCCCTTTTCTCCACACCCTCTCCAGCATTTATTGTCTCTAGAGCTTTTGATGATGGCCATTCTGACTGGTGTGAGATGATATCTCATTGTAGTTTTGATTTGCCTTTCTCTAATGATTAATGATGTTGAGCATTCTTTCATGTGTTTGTTGGCAATCTGTATATCTTCTTTGGAGAAATGTCTATTTAGTTATTCTGCCCATATTTGGATTGGGTGGTTTGTTTTTTGGTTATTGAGCTGTCTGAATTGCTTATAAATTTTGGATATTAATCTTTTGTCAGTTGTTTCATTTGCAAATATTTTCTCCCATTCTGAGGGTTGTCTTTTGGTCTTGTTTATGGTATCCTTTGCTGTGCAAAATCTTTTAAGTTTCATTAGATCCCATTTGTTTATGTTTGTTTTTATTTCCATTTCTCTAGGAGATGGGTCAAAAAGGATCTTGCTGTGATTTATGTCATAGAGTGTTCTTCCTATGTTTTCCTCTAAGAGTTTGATAGTGTCTGGCCTTACATTTAGATTTTTAACCCATTTTGAGTTTATTTTTGTGTATGGTGTTAGGCAGTGTTCTAATTTCATACTTTTACACATAGCTGTCCAGTTTTCCCAGCACCACTTATTGAAGAAGCTGTCTTTTCTCCACTGTATATCCTTCCTTCCCTCCTTTATCAAAGATAAAGTAACCATATGTATGTGGGTTTATCTCTTGGCTTTCTATCCTGTTCCATTGATCTATATTTCTGTTTTTGTGCCAGTACCATACTGTCTTGATTACTGTAGGCTTGTAGTATAGTCTGAAGTCAGGGAGCCTGATTTCTCCAGCTCCATGTTTCATTCTCAAGATTGCTTTGGCTATTCGGGGTCTTTTGTGTTTCCATACAAATTGTGAATTTTTTTGTTCTAGTTCTGAAAAAATGCCAGTGGTAATTTGATAGGGATTACATTGAATCTGTATATTGCTTTGGGTAATAGAGTCATTTTCACAATGTTGATTCTTCCAATCCAAGAACATGGTATATTTCTCCACCTATTTGTATCATCTTTAATTTCTTTCATCAGTGTCTTATAGTTTTCTGCATACAAGTCTTTTGCCTCCTTAGGTAGGTTTATTCCTAGATATTTTATTCTTTTTCTTGCAATGGTAAATGGAAGTGTTTTCTTAATTTCACTCTCAGATTTTTCATCATTAGTGTATAAGAATGCCAGAGATTTCTGTACATTAATTTTGTACCCTGCTACTTTACCAAATTCATGGATTAGCTCTATTAGTTTTCTGGAAGCATCCTTAGTATTCTCTATGTATAGTATCATGTCATCTGCAAACAGTGACAGCTTTACTTCTTCTTTTCCTATTTGGATTCCTTTTATTTCCAGAGCCTTCACTTTTATTCATATTTTCACTTAATTGCCCCTCAGGACTTCAAATTGAATTACAAATAAATTTGATTTTTCACAAGAGTCCTAGTCCTGGAGAATTTGTGGACCCTGCCATGAAAATCCCAAGAATTCAGTCGGGCAGGGGTTTATTCCTACGTCATAATTTTTTAACCAAATTTTTTTTCCCCCACCAAGAACAGAAAGATACGTCAGGACCGAGAAGGTGGAAGATCATTCCAGAAACACCACATTGTAAAGCAACTATACCGCAATAAATAAAATAAGGTAAGATAAAATAAAATAAATCATTGCAGACATGGAGACTTCCGTTTTCAGATTTGGAGAGGTTAGGGGCTGCATGATAAGGTTTGGCTCCTCGTCAGATAAATTGCTTTTCTTTGTTGGCCTAAACACATTCATTATAACCCTAGAGTCCACTGACGTCCAACGGGTGAAAGCATGGTATTTGTAGGGGTCTATAGAGCATGGGATGTTGCCTGCAATCTTTGTGCATACGTGCTCCTGTCTGTGTACCTGCACACGCACACACACAAACATGCACGCATGGCAGAGAACATCTAGCATCCCTCTGATTCTAAAGAGAAAGTGTGAATCTGAAATCAATGGCATAAATGTGTCATCAGGAGAAAGAACAGCTAAGTTACCTTATTCATTAATTTATCACATTTTCAATTATTAACAAATATTTACTGAAAGCTTCCAGGATTTCAGAACTTGGCTTCTTATGAGGACTAAACTGTAAATAATACAATGTTCCTATCTTCATAGAACTCTACATTCTAACGCAGTCAATTCAAATACACTTCAAAATAAAATTTCTGATATTAAATATCAAATATACATAAGGGTTTTCAAATCGTCTAACTAAAGAATGTTTTCTACTAATTTAGAAAGAAAAGTTGTCACTTTATAAAGTAAAATTGAAACTTATAACAGTGTCATTATAGACCTTTGGAAGGCCAAAAATTGTGAAAAAGACTGTTTTATTTAAAACTATTTTACAAAATTCTGAACCTTTGAAAAGTTGTTCTGCAAGATTTGGGAAGAACAAAGATCGATGTACTGGAAGAATGCAGTCTGAACTGAGAGCTTAGTGCCTCTGTCTGGAGGCCTGGGACCTCCCTCTCTTATCTCCTATGTGGGCCTCTCCATATGGCAGTTACTAACACCCTTGCAGGCTTCCCCAGGTCCAGGGATAGGAGAGGCAGACAGACAGAAACAGAGAGAGAACACACGATGCAGCAAATGAGAGAGAAGTGACAGAGGTTCTGTCAATCAATGAATCTTAACACTGACCTCCCATGACTTTCTATATTCTGTTGGTCAGAAGCCAGTCACTAGCTACTTAGTACTTGCACAAAGAGTGGACTTTCCTCGCTGGATGTGGAGCACAGCCTGTGGCTTGGAACACCCAGGAAGGCATGTTCAGTGGTCTCCCCCAGAACTGGGAAAAGTGGCTGCATTCTGGAAATAACTGAAAGTGATGAAAGTCCAGGCTCAATCGTCAGAAGAGAAGTGAAAAGAAGATCATGGATTACGTGTCATTTCTCATCCACTAAAGCAGCAAAACAAAAGCTCCCCAAGCTCCTGAAAGTGGAACCCGTGGTGGGAATGAGGCACAGGACCTCTTGTTCCTCAGTGGTAGGAAGGACACTGACTCTTCCTGGAGCATGATGGCTGCCGCATCCTCAGATGCCAACCACTTGATTAAGGAGGTTACTTCTAGAAAGCAAAGGCACAGTGGTCAGAGGTGTGTACGAAGAGTCCACGTAGGTGGTGTTGTCTGTCTTATTTCTAAGAGCCCTGCATGGACACATGCTTCCAGAGGTGAGCTGGTTCCACTGACAGTGAGAACAGGCTGCAGCTGTTTAAAATGACAGTGTCCACTCGACCCAAAGCAGTCTACAGGTTTAATGGGATGACTATCAAATTACACATGACATTTTCCCACAGAACTAGAACAAGTAACCCTAAAATGTATATGGAAACATAAAAGACCCAGAATTGCCAAAGCAATCCTGAGGTAAATGAACAAAGCAGGAGGCATAACTCTCCCAGACTTCAGACAATGCTACAATGTTAATCTAAACAACCTGGTATTGGAACCAAAACAGACATAGGGATCAATGGAACAGAATAGAGAGCCCAGAAGTAAATCCAGAGACCCATGGTCAATTCATCTCTGATGAAGGAGGCAAGAATAGACAATGGGGGAAAAGACAGTCTCTTCAGCAAGAGGTGTTGGAAAAGTTGGTTCCTGCAAATCAATGAAGTTAGAACACACTCTTCCATCATGCAGAAAAAGAAACTCAAAATGGCTTAAAGACTTAAATATAACATATAACACCATAAAACTCCTAAAAAAGGAAAACAGGCAAAAGATTATCTGACATAAATTGTTCCAGTGTGTTCTTAGGTCACTCTCTCCAAGGCAATAGAAATGAAATCAAAACTAAAGAAATGGGACCCACTCAAACTTACAAGTTTTCTCACAGCAAAAGAAACCATAAACAACATGAAAAGACAACATAGAAATTAAGAGAAAATATATACAAATGATGCGACCAACAAGAGTTTAATTTCCAAAATATACAAACAGCTCATACAACTCAATAACAAACAAACAAAAAAGAACAAGCAAACCAATCAAAAAATGGGCAGAAGGGCTTCCCTGGTGGTGCAGTAGTTGAGAATCCGCCTGCCAATGCAGGGGACACGGGTTCGTGCCCCGGTCCGGGAAGATCCCACATACCGCGGAGCAGCTGGGCCTGTGAGCCATGGCCGCTGAACCTGTGCATCCGGAGCCTGTGCTCCGCAACGGGAGAGGCCACAACAGTGAGAGGCCCGCGTACCACAAAACAACAACAACAACAACAAAAAATGGGCAGAAGACTTAAACAAACGTTTGTCCAAAGAAGACATACAGTTGGCAAATAGGTACATGGAAGGATGCCCATCATCACTAATTATTAGAGAAATACATATTAAAATTACAATGAGGTACCACCTCACACCAGTCAGAATGGCCATCATCAAAAAGTCTGCAAATAACAAACGCAGGAGAGGGTGTGGAGAAAAGGGAACCCTCCTACACTGTTGGTGGGAATGTAAATTGACACAGCCTCTATGGAGAACAGTATGGAGGTTCCTCAAGAAACTAAAAATAGAGTTGCCATATGATCCTGCAATCCCACTCCTGGGCATGTATCCGGGGAAAACCATAATTCAAAAAGATACGTGCACCCCAATGTTCATGGAAGCACTATTTACAATAGGTAAGTCATGGAAACAACTTAAATGTCCATCAACAGATGAATGGATACAGAAGATGTGGTACATATATACAACGGAATATTACTCAGCCATAAAAAGATGAAATAATGCCATTTGCAGCAACATGGATGCAACTAGACATTAGCATACTAAGTGAAGTAAGCCATAAAGAGAAAGACAAATACTATGTGGTATCACTTATATGTGAAATCTAAAATATGGCACAAAGGAACCTATCTATGAAACAAAACAGACTCACAGACACAGAGAACAGGCTTGTGGTTACTAAGGGGGAGGGGTTTGGGGACGGATGGACTGAGAATTTGGGGTTAGTATTTGTAAACTATTACATATAGAATGGATGAAAATCAATGTCCTACTGTATAGCACAAGGAACAGGTTATTCAATATCCTGAGATAATCCATAGTGGAAAAGAGAATAAAACAGATGTATATATGTGTATAACTGAGACAAATTGCTATAGGGCAAAAAATAATACAACATTGTAACTCAACTATATTTCAATTAAAAAAAAGTATCAGTTGATGTGAACAACACTAAAGGCCAAATGATATTAAGAGTCATATACAGAGCATTCTATCCAACATATGCGGAATACACAGTCTTCTCAAGTGCAGAAAAAAATATTTTCTAGAAAAGACCACATGATAGACCACATATCAAATCTTAGTAAACTCCGGAAGACTAAAATTATACCAAGTATATTGTCTGACCATATTATTAAACTAGAAATCAATAACAGGAGGAAAGCTGGAACAATAATGAACACAAAAAAAATGATCAACACTCTCTAGACCAACTAATTTATCAAAGAATAAATTTAAGCATAAATAGGACAGTATTTTGAGACAAACTGAAATAGAAACACAGTATACTAAAAGCTATGGGATGCAGCAAAAGGAGTATTAATAGGGAGGTGTATTGCAACAAATATCTTATGAATTAAGAATGATCTCAAATAAAAAACCTAACTCTCCTCATCAGGGACCCCGAAAAAGACCAAACTGAGCCCAAAATTAGCAGAAGGAAATACATTATAAAGATTAGAGCAGAAATCCATGTGATAGTGAAGAGGAAAACAACAGAAAAGATTAGCAATTAAGAGTTGGTTCATTAAAAGATAAAATGTCAAACCCTTAGCTAGACTAACGAAGGAAAAGGAGAGAAGACCCAAATCACCAAAATTATAAATAAAAGAGAAGACGTTACAACCCTACTACAGAGATAAGAGGGATAACATGATACTTTGAACAACTACATGCTAACAAACTGGGTAACCAAAATAATTGGAAAAATTCTTAGAAACATACAACGTACCAAAAGTGAATTAGGAAGAAAGAGAAAATCTAAGTGAAGCAATTAATAGTATGGAAATTAAATCAGTAATCAAAACTGTTCAAATGAAGAAAAACTCAAGATCAAATGGCTTCACTGGTAAATTTTACCAAATATTTAACGCATTAATGCCAATCCTCAAAGTCTTCCAAAAAGAAAGAGAAAAAATGGATGAGGAGGGAAGACTCCCAAACTCATTTTACAAGGCCAGCATTACTTTGATATAATAATCTGAAATGGGGCTTCCCTGGTGGCGCAGTGGTTGAGAGTCCGCCTGCCGATGCAGGAGACACGGGTTCGTGCCCTGGTCCGGGAAGATCCCACATGCCGCGGAGCAACTAAGCCCGTGAGCCATGGCCGCTAGGCCTGTGCGTCCGGAGCCTGTGCTCCGCAGCGGGAGAGGCCACAACAGTGAGAGGCCCGCATACCACAAAAAAAAAAAAAAAAAAAAAAAAAAAAAAAAAAAAAAAAATCTGAAATGGACACTGCCAGTTACAGGCCAATAACACTGATGAATATAGGTTTAAAAATTCTGAATAAATACTAGCAAATCCAATAAATGTGATGCGTCATATTAATAGAACAAAGGAAAAATATAATATCAATAGGCACATAAAAAGCATTTAATAAATTAGGTATAAAATGAATGTAACTCAACATAATAAAGGTCAAATATTGGGGCTTCCCTGGTGGCGCAGTGGTTAAGAATCTGCCAGCCAATGCAGGGGACATGGGTTCAAGTCATGGTCCCGGAAGATCCCACAAGCTGTGGAGCAACAAAGCCCGTGCGCTACAACTACTGAGCCTGTGTGCCACAACTACTGAAGCCCACATGCAGAGAGCCCATGCCCCACAACAAGAGAAGCCAAAGAAATTAGAAGCCCACGCACCACAACGAAGAGTAGCCCCCACTCACTGCAACTAGAGAAAGTCCGCGTGCAGCAACAAAGACCCAATGCAGCCAAAAATAAATAAATTTTTTAAAGGCCAAATATGACAAGGTCACAGTTCAAGGCACACTCAAGAGTGAAAGTGTGAGTCTTTTTCTAATATCAGAAACAAAACAAGGGAGTCCACTCTCATCACTCATTCAGCATAGTAATGGAAGTCCTAGTCAGGGCAATCAGTCAAGGAAGAGAAATAAAAGGCATCAAAATTGGAAGTTAAGAAGTACAAATGTGTCTATTTTAAGATAACATGATTTTATATATAAAAACTCCGAAAAATTTCACCAAAAACCTGATAAAATTAATGAACATAATCAGTAAAGTTGAAGAATAAAAACTGAAAATGCAAAAATCAGTCATATTTCTATATACTAGCAAGGATCTGAAAAAAGAAAACCATTGTATTTCTAACAGTGTCAAAACTAATAAAAAATCAGGAATATATTTATCTAAGGAGATGAAAGATAGCTACAATGCAAGCTACAACACACGGATGAAAAGATTTGGAGAAGACAGAAATAAACGTAAAGTTATCCCTTGTTCATGATTGGAAGACTAATATTTTCTAAATGTCGTACTACCCAAAACCATCTATGGATTTAATGCAATTGCTATCAAAATCCAATAGCATTCTTTAAAGTAGAAAAGATCAACAAAGAAATGTATGAGGAATCAACAAGAGAACTTGTATATGCAATGCGGTCATGAGAAAGAATCACAAAACTGGAGGTATCACATTCCATGCTATCAAACTGTATTATAAAGCTATAGTAATGTAAATAGTATGGTACTGTCATGTAAAAAGGCATACACAACAATGGAATAGAACTGAGAATGCAGATATACACCCATGCATACAAGGTCAATTAATATTTGATACAGCAGTCAGGAGTGCTCGTTGGAGAGAGTGTCTTCATTAAACAGTGCTTGGAAAACTGCATAGTTACATGCAATAGAATAAAACTGACTACTGTCTATCACCACTCATGACAATTAAATAGAAAAAAGATAAGATGAAGACAACTGTAAGATGGGAGGCCATAAAACTCCTAGAAGAAAACAGTAAAAATCCTTTTAACACAGGCCTTAAATATTATTTTTGATGATACCTTAAGCACAAGCAACAATTTAAAAAATCAACAAGTGGAACTATATCCAACTAAAAATCTGTTACACGGCAAAATAAATAATCAACAAGATAAAAAGAGCCTATGTAATCAAAAATAATATTTGCAAACCTTAGAACTAATAAGGGGTTGATATCCAAAATACATCATAGAACTCAATACCACAAAAAAAAATTAAGACAACTAAAAACTGTGCCAAGACCCCAATAGACATTTTTCCAAAGAAGATATGTGAATGTACAACAAATACATGAAAATGTGTTCAACGTCACTACACATCAGGGAAATTAAATCAAAACCATATTGAGATATCACCTCAGGACTCTTAGAATAGAATTCATCAAAGACACAAGAGATTTGCCAGCAAATGCTAGTAAAGATTTGGAGAAAAGTGATGATTTGTGTGCTTTTGGGTTTCTTATAAATTGGTTCAGCCTCTATGGAAAACACTAGAGAAGGCTTTCAAAATTTAATAGGGCTACCATATGGTCCAGAATTTTCATCTGTGGGGATATATTGAAATAATTAAAACACTATGTTGAAGAGATATCTGCACCTCCACGTTCATAGCAGCAGTATTTATAAAGGCCAAGACATGGATAAAACGTGTGTTTATCAACAGATGAGTGGATATAAACCTTGTGGTATATTTAGAAAATGGAGTATTATTCATCCATAAGAAAGAAGGAAATCTTGCCATTGGTGACAATATAGATGGACCTTGAGGGCGTTATGCTAAGTGACAGAAGTCAGACCAAGCTTATATGTGAAAAAAAAAAAAAAAAAAAAACCTCATAGAAAAAGATCAGATTTTTGGTTACCAGAGGAGGGAGGTGGGAAGAGGGAGAATTAGATGAAGTCCAAAAGTACCACCTTGCAGTTATAGGATAAATAAGCATTGAGAATGTTATGTACAACATGATGAATAGAGTTAACACTGCTATATGGTGTATTTGAAAGCGGTTTAGCAAGTAGATCTTAAGAGTTCTCATCATAGGAAACTGTATTTCCTTTTTCTTTTTTTTTTCTTTTCTTGCAACTATATAAGATGATGTATGTTAACTAATCTTACTGCAATAACAATTACACAATATATGGAAGTTTAATCATTATAATGTGCATTTTAAACTTAAATAATACTGTTCAATTATATGTCAATAAAACTGGGGAGAAAATTACAACTGCCTTCCAACAATGTCTTTGAAATTTAAAAATATCTTAAAAGGAAATGGAAACACAACTTGCTAAAACTTATGGGCTGCAAGAAAAACAGTTATAAGAGAGTTTATTGCAACAAATGCCTACAATAAGAAAAAAGAAAGATCACAAATAAACCTTACTTCTCAAGGGACTAGCAAACAAATGAACAAACCACAAAGCTCACAAGTAACAAAGCAAGGAAATAAGAAATATGAGAACAGAAAGAAAACAGAGAACATGCAAACAATAGAAAACATCAATGCAAGAGGTGGTTGTTGAAATGAAAATAAAATTAACCTTTTAGCTATGCTAATGAAGAACAAAATAGAATACTCAAATACAATCAGAAATGAAAAAGGAGACATTACAACTGATGCAACAAAAATACAACAGCTCGTGATAGGTGACCATCCACAAGTATATGCCATCAAATTTGATACCCTAGAAGAAATGAATTCCTAGCAACATAGAAACTACCAAAATTGAATCATGAGGAAATAGACAAACAGAACAACGAGGAGTGAAGAGATTGTATCAGTAAAACAAATTTCCAAGAAAAAAAGGTTACGACCAGATGGTTTCACTGGGAAATTCAACCAAACATTTACATCAAATTAAAACAAATCCATGTCAAACTTTTCTAAAAAACTTTGAGGTACATTCCCAAACTCATTTGATGAGTCCAGCATTATCCTGATACCAAAGCTAGATAAGAACACTACAAGAAAAAAAAATTGTCAAGAATTACTGATATAGATGCAAAAGTTCTCAGTGAAATACTAGCAAACAAAATTCAACAGTACCTTGAAATGACTATACACCATGTTCAAGTGGACTTTATCCTTAAAATGCAAGGGTAATTCAACCTACGTAAATCAAACATGTGAGGAACCACATTAAGGGAATGAAATATGAAGATGATATGGTTATCTCAATAGATACAGAAAGAGCATGTGAAATAATTAAAGAACCTTCAATGATAAAAAAAATACTCAACAAATCGCTATACGTACAATGTACCTCAACACAATAAAGGTTATATTGAACAAATTCACAGCAGACATCATACTCAATGGTGAAAGTTTGAACGTTTTTCTGCTAAAAATATAAAGAAAATAAGTTTGTGCACTCTCACCACTCCTTTTCAGCATAATACTGGAATTCATAGCCAGAACAATTAGACAAGAAAAATAAATAAAAGAAATCCAAATTGAAAAGGATGAAGTAAAGCTATTTCTGTTTGCATTTAATATAATCTTATAGAGAGAAAATCACAAAGATTCCACAAAAAATGTATTACAATTTATAGACAAATTCAGTCAAGTTGCAAGATACAAAATCAACATGTGAAGAGCTATTGTACTCGTATATGTTAACCACAGTTTGAAAAACAAATGTCAAAAGCAATCATATTTAAAATGGCATCAGAAATAACTAAACCATTTAGGAATAAATTAAACCAAGCGGGTAAAATATTCACAAACTGAAAATGACAAAACACTGATGAAAGAAATGAAGATACAAATAAATGAAAAAAGTTTCCATCGTTATGAACCAGAAGAATATTGTAAAAATATCTATACTACACAAAGCTGTGTATAAATTCAGTGCAATCCATGTCAATATTCCATTGATTTTTACACAGAAATAGGAAACAACCCTAAAATTTGTATGGAACCACAAAACACCACTAATAGCCAAATCAACCTGGTCAAAGAAGAACAAATATAGGGGCATCACAATTCCTAATTTCAAACTTTATGACAAAGCTAGAGTATTCAAAACACTACATTCTGGCAAAAAAAATAGAGACCTAGTCCAATGAAACAGAATCAAGAGCACAGAAATAAAACCAGTCATTTACTGTTAACAAATATTTGACAAGGGAGGCAAGGAGAGGCAGTAGGGGAAATACAGCCTCTTCAATAAATGGTTCTGGAAAATAACTGGTTAACAACCTACAGAAGAATATAATTGGACCCCTTTCTTGTACCACTCACAAAAGTTAATTCAAAGTGGACTGAAGGCTTAAATATAAGACCTAAAGCTGTAAAACTACTTGAAGAAAGCATAAAGAACAAATTCCTCAATGTAATTTTGGAAAATATTTTTCGGATATAACACCAAATGTGGAAGCCACAAAAGCAAAAAAAAAAAAAAAAAAGTGGAACTACAGCAAACAAACAAATGAAAAACTTTACCTAGCAAAATGAACAATCAGAAAACTAAAAAGCAACTATAGAACAGGAGAACATATGTGCAAACCATTTTTTTCATTTAGGATTAATATTCAAAATATATAAGTAACATAAAATAATAGCAGTCGAAAATTTAATAAAAAATGGGCTAAAGGACTGGAAAAGACATTTTCCCCCCCAAAAGACACACAGATGGTTAACAGGTACATGAACAGATGCTCAACATCACTAATCATCAGAGAAATGCAAATCAAAACCACAATGATACATCAGCTCACACCTGTTAGAATGGCTATTATAAAAATGAGAAGAAAAAACAAATGTTTTTGAGAATGTGAAGAAAAGGCCACTTGTGTGCATTTTGGGTGGAAAGGTGAACTGGTACAGTCTAATGAATGTAAAAGAATTAAATTGGACCCCTATCTCACACTACTCAGAAAAACTAACTCAAAAGAGATTAAAGACTCCAATGTATGAGTTGAAACCATAAAACTCCTAAAAAAATCCTGGGGGAAAATCTGCTTGACCTTGGTCTTGGGAAAAGTGATTTTTTGGTTATGACTCCAAAGGACAGGCAACAAAGCAAAACCTAAAATAAACAAGTGGAACTAAGTCAACCTAAAAAACCTTCTGCACGGAAAAAAAAAAAACACGGAAAAAAAACCACACAGGAAGGCAAAACAAAACAAAAAACAATGAAATAAAAATGGATAAAGGATCTGAATAGATATTTTTTCCAAAGAAGTCATACAAATGTCCAAGAGATATATGAAAAAAATATTCAACGTCTTTAATCATGAGGGAAATTAAAATCAAAACCACAAGATCATCTCACTCCTGTTAGAATGGCTACAGTCAAAAGACAAGACATTACAAGTGTTTGAAAGAACATGGAGAAAAGAAAATCCCTGTGCATTATTGGTAAAGATGTAAATTACTACAGCCACTATGAAAAACTGGATGGAGTTCCCCCCAAATTATAAGTAGTATCCAGTTGTCCCAGTACCATTTGTGGAAGAGACTATCCTTCCCACTGAGTGTGCTTTGCGCCCATCTTAAATATTAGTTGCTTATACACAGGGGTTTACTTCTGGGCTCTCTATTCTGTTCTTTTAGTCTATGTGTGTATTTTAGAGCCAGTATCATAGTGTCGCATAACTACAGCATTGTAATATAGATTTGTTTTGTTGTTTAAAATAAATTTATTTTTTTACTTATTTTTGGCTGTGCTGGGTCTTCATTGTTCTGTGCGGGCTTTCTCTAGTTTCAGCGAGCGGGGGCTAATCGTTCTTGTGGTGTACGGGTTTCTCATTGTAGTGGATTCTCTCGTTGCCGAGCACGGGCTCTAGGCACGCGGGCTGCAGTAGTTGTGGCACGTGGGTTCAGTACTTGTGCTTTGCGGTGTCTAGAGCGCAGTCTCAGTAGTTGCGGCGCACTGGCTTAGTTGCTCCGCAGCATGTGGGATCCTCCCAGACCAGGGCTTGAACTCGTGTCCCCTGCATTGGCAGGCGGATTCCTAACCACTGCATCACCAGGGAAGCCCCTGTAATATAGTTTTAAATCAGGAAATGTGATGACTCCCAATATGTTCTTTCTCAGGATTGCTTTGGCTATTTGGGGTCTCCAGTGGTCACATACAAAATTTTAAAATTGATTTCTCTATATCTGTAAAGATGCTGTTGGAATTTTGATAGAGGTTGCATTGAACCTATAGATGCCTTTGGGTAGTATGCACATTTTAACAACAATAATTCTTCTGATCCATGAACACGGTACTGTTTATCTTTCCACTTGTTTTCGCTTCTTCAATTTTTTTGATCAATATCTTGTAGTTTTCAAAGTACAAATTTTTCACTCCGTTATGTTTATTCCTAAATACTTATTGGTCTTTATGTAATTTTGAATGGGGAAAAGATAGTGTCTTCAACGAATGCTGTTGGGAAAACTGGAAAACCAAATGCAGAAAAATGAAACTGGACACCTATCTTATACCACTCACAAATATTAATTTGAGGTGGATTGAAGACTGAAGCATAAGACCAGATACTATAAAACTCCTAGAAGAAAACATAAGGAAGAATTTACTTAACACTGTTTGGAGCAATAATTTGGGGACATGATCCCAAAAGCATAAGCCAGAAAAGCCAAAACCAACAGATGGAATTATATCAAACTAAAAAGCTTTATATATATATATATATATATATATATATATATATATATATATATATATATATATAGTCTACATACAGAGTAGGAGAGAATAGCTGCAAATCATATGTTGCATCAAAGAGTATATACTTTCAGTTTTAAGATGAGTAAGTTCTGAGAACTTTAATGTACAGATTGGTGACTATAGCTAACAATGGTGTATTATATATTTGAAACTTGCTAAGAGAGTAGATCTCAAAAATTTTACCACACAAAAAAGTTAAAGGTGTGAGTTTATGGAAGAATCCTTATTGTGGTAATCATTTCACACTATATATCTGTATCAAATCACCACACTTTTCATCTTAAACTTACATAGTGCTGTATGTCAATTATGTCTCAATAAGTCTGGAGGAAAAATAAAAAACGAATTTCAAGATGGATGAAAGAGCATGAAACCAAGCATGGGCGTTTCTGAATGAAGAAACTTGTGTCATATCCATGAAGCTGGCTCCAGGTCTAACTGCAAAACCACAACGAAACTCTGATCACTGGTCCCCATCCCCAGGGCTAACAACCTGCGTGAGCTCCCACCTTGGTTACTACCGCAGTCTCCTAAGTGGCGTCCCAATTCTGCTTTTGCCTCCTCAGTCCGTTTGTAGGACAGCAGCCAGAGGAAGTCAGATGATAGCCCTCCTCTGCTTAAAACCATTCACCCAGAGTAAAAGCCAATGTCTTTTAAATGGCCGACAATCTGTTGACAACCCCAAGGGTTCTATCCCTTACTCACTTAACATCAACCATTCAGCATTCCCCACTTTCCTCACACAAGCCAGCCATGTTCCTTCTTTACTGCAGTTTACCTTGCTCTCCCCTCTGCCTGGAATCTGTTTTTGCCACCTATGCACACTATGTATGCCCTCCCTCATGTCTTTTAAGTCTTATGCACAGATATTTACTGAGCAAGGCTATGTGCCAGACACTATTCAAGGCACAGATGTTTGGACACAGCATTTCTCTGCTCTTACTGAGGTGGAGCATCATTTCATAAACTTACTGGCTATTTTTTCTGGAAAAAAAGAGATACATAAATATGGGAGTGTAGGAATCGCTCAGGCATAATCCCAAATAATAGATACAGATGTTTAACTGTCAAAAAGGCGGAGTATAGCTTCCCAACTCCTTAAATGTGTCCTGCCCGCAGTGACATCGTTCCACAAGGTATACACTGAATGGACGGGGGAAACGTTTGAGGTTACAGTGAAGAACTTGACAAACCCCACCTCAGCCAGGTGATCAAGGGCCATATCAACAGTAATAAGTCATCTGCAGAGCATGTGCCCTTGATATGAAGTGTGAATTCCATTTGTTCTTCTGCAGAATCACATAACCTTAGGCTAATCACGAGGCAAACAACAGGTTAAATCCAAATTGGAGACTGTCAAGGTCATCAAAACAAGAAATGTCTCAGAAACTCTAACAACTAACAGTGTCCTAAAGAGAAATGGCAGCTAAATGGAATGAGGGTGAGATATCCTGAATGCAATCCTAGAAGAGAAAAAGGTAAGTCTAAGAAAATTTCAAAAAAGAGTGGCTTGTAGTTCATAATCACGTGTCAACACTAGTTCATTAACTGTAAAAATCTACTCTAATGACATGAAACTGTAATAAGATAGGAAACTGAGTCTGGGTTACTTGTGAAACCCTGCACTATTCTTGCAAATTTTCTATAAATCTAAAACTATTTTAAAATGAAAATGTATTCAACACAATTTTTATATTTTTCTAACACATTATTTGTAAATTGTCCTACCAGTAATTAATATTAATTTCCCCTGTCACCTAGTTGTACTGTTTCATTTTGTTAAGTAGGATTTATAACAGAGAGAAGTAAATAACCCATGATAGTAGAAAATTTCCAATAACACCAATTTCACATATTTTATGTTAAATTATTCGTGCACATGAGTATCATTATTTATTCTATATTATGTTCTTTGGGACTTGTTTTTTCTTTTCTTTAAGCTGTTGTGGTTTTTCATTTTACTGATATGGCTGTGTCCTGGGTGACTTTCTAAGAAGTCACTCACCACACATGTCTGTCAGGACTCAGAAGTGAGTCTACATGTCACTTCATGGCTGAACATATTTAAACAGCCCATTTATAAAATCAAACTAAAATAACTAATAATTCATTGTGACTGGCTCATTTATTCCAAAAATCCTTTTTAAAACTTGTGTTTCCATGCTTACATTTCATACTAATGGAACAAAATCAAATTGTCTGCCAACTCAAATATCATACGAGAATAATGAGAACAGAGTTGTGACCATAAAAATGTAATGTTTCATCCAGATATTTTCTAATCAGAAGTGTTTTTTAAAATATTCAAACTCAGTTCCTAGGCGATAGCTGCAAGTGACAAAATCAGAAACCCCAAACGGCAGACAGACTTGCAAGTGATTCTACATGTTGCCATATAATGTGCCAGAAATAAATTACCTCTTAGAAGATTCCATAAAATTACTTGACGCTCAAACCCTGGAATGCTTCCCAATTTTAGCAGACTTACATGTGATTATAATGTCTATATCCATTTAGCTAATGAGGTAGGTAAAGATAAAATGTGATCTGTTCTTATGTGTTTAATACAGTTTTTAAACGTATATAGTGCTCCTAAGAAATCAGGTTAGGTCTGGAATACAGATGAAAATATGAAATGAAAGTACTTTTCCTTGCTTTGTACAAAAGCAGTAGCCCATCGTGTACATATATGTCAGATGACAAGGTACCATCCTGTTAAAAACAATGCCATCACTGCAAAAGAAAGCTTTATTGATTGTACTGAAGTAAAAGGAAAACATAGATATGATACACCTCAGGTAATTATGAGTATTTTGGAAGAAGATAATGTTGACATAAAAATGCTCATGGTCACAGATATTATACAGGTGCAACTGCGGCAGGTGTACGAAGACGGAGAAGCCATGTTCCTCCACTGAACATGATGATGCCAAATTTGTGACCTGATCGTTTCTTAACCTTAATGGACCAATCTTCTGCTCCTACAATTTAAAATATGACCTTTAACATACTGTATAATGAGAGGATGTGATATTTTAATGTCTGTGCTAAGTAGTACTTTAAACGCACATAAGACTATCCAACTGTCAGTCAGAAAGTTCAGATGCAATCAGCTATCATTCCATGCAAATGAATGGCATGTAGCAAATATTCATATATGTGTGCACCTGTGTAAAACATGTTAGCATATATGAATAAAATCAACTGTATTATATTAATATTTAATGTAAAATCATATTAGCGAATGCACCGTGGTGAAATCAGAAGCATCTAGGTATAAATAGATTACAAATTTTTATACAGTTGTCACAAGGGGATAATATTGTGACCAAAGAGGAAATTGTAAAGAAAGTTGTCCAAGAAAAAAATCTTGACTATAGGAGAAAACGCATGCTTATTATAAGGTCTCTCCCCTTGTTTACAACCACTGTCAGAAAGTAACCTTGAACTAGGTTAGGAGAATAAAAACTTTAACAAGACATAGGAATACTCTTTCTGCTGTAGAAAATAAACCAAAAGAAAAAGTAAATGAAAAAGCTATGAAGATTCTACAGATAGAAATATGAATTCTTATGGGAAAGAGGTTTAAAATAAAAAATAAGGAGATTATAGATAACCTAATTTCACATTTTGGATGGAGATAGACAATATTAAGCTAAGAACCTTCAGATTCTGTATTAGGAGAAAATTTATTTGCTATGAATGTATTTAATTTACAAAAAGCAGCCCCTGTCTTACCTTTCAAGTATGCTGTTGAAGTTTTAAGTTTTAAAATATTTCATCTTCAATGGTCTTATGAAGTATGCAATGGTTGGTATTTTAATAATCGTCACTGTGCCTGGAACTGCTAAAAGTGATTCACAATTTTTAAAATTGCACTTTTTTTTTTTTTTTTTTTTTTTTTTTGTGGTACGCGGGCCTCTCACTGTTGTGGCCTCTCTCGTTGCGGAGCACAGGTTCCGGACGCGCAGGCTCAGCGGCCATGGCTCACAGGCCCAGCCGCTCCGCGGCATGTGGGATCTTCCCAGACCGGGGCAAGAACCTGTGTCCCCTGCATCGGTAGGCGGATTCTCAACCACTGCGCCACCAGGGAAGCCCTAAAATTACATTCTTATATCAATTTGGTATTGACCTGAATATTATGGTTTTTAATAATACTAGTCACACTGGAACATTGCAGAAGATTTTTCAATGAGCTTATGTGTATAAATATTTAAGACTGTCACTGTATTATGAGAAAATTTCAAACACAGTGATATTTTGACTTGAAAATGAGAAAAAAACTAAGAAGTACATTTTAAATATTGCTGACTGTGGGCCTTCCCCGGTGATGCAGTGGTTAAGAATCCACCCGCCAATGCAGAGGACACGGGTTCGAGCCCTGGTCCGGGAAGATCCCAGATGCCGTGGAACAACTAAGCCCGTGAGCCACAACTACTGAGCCTGAGCTCTAGAGCCTTTGAGCCACAATTACTGAAGCCCACGCACCTAGAGCCTGTGCTCTGCAACAGGAGAAGCCACCGCAATGAGAAGACCGCTCACCACAACAAAGAGTAGCCCCCGCTTGCCACAACTAGAGAAAGCCCATGCAACAACGAAGACCCAATGAAGCCAAAAATAAAATAAATAAAATACATAAATTTTAAAAAGAATGATTTGTAAAAAAATAATAAATATTGCTGAGGTAATAAAAAATGCACAACATGAGAGCTGTGAGTTAAATTTTATTTGGGACAAAATAAAGACTATATGCTGGGAGACAGAATCTCAGATAGCTCCAAGAAACTGCTCCAAAGAGGCAGGGGCAAGGTCAGTATATATGTGATTTTGGTGAACGCAGAGGACACGCAATCGAGCACATATATTTTTTGCAGAAGGTTTCTGCTAGTCTCACGCAAGCTATAGCTAGTCACGAGGAGCAGATGTCACCATGAAGGATTTCATTGCTTCTCTAGACACGAGGAGATACAAGAACTGGGCTCATAAAATCAGCTCCTGCAAGTATCTAACTCTCTGAAGAGCTGTCCTGCCAGCTTGCCCGGAGCACAGAGCGCCTCATTTCTGCTCTCCACCCTGAACTCCTTTCAGGGGCTGTTGCAGGTCAGCGGCTGCAGCAGCTGCGCCGGAACCTGATTTAGTCCTTGTCGAGGTAGATGGCAAGTGCTGATCCATAGCTGACCATACGCTCCAAATAATTTTATTCCTTTAAGACAGGAAAGTAAAAGTACAATAAATTCTGATTCTGACATGTTTAAGCCATAAAACTTAACATGTTGTGTTTTACTACACATTTTTTTTTACTTTTTCAATATTTTAAAAACTACATCAACGTAACCTGCGCATCATGCGTGTGTAGTCTGTTAGTTAAGGTCTTTGACGAAAGGGATAAGTGGATAATTCCGTGCGGTTGAGGACAAGGGGCGGCAACATCTCTCTTGGCCACTAAAGAAAAGGAACATTTTTACAACCTTCGGGGGCGTCTGATGAAACGCAGCGGAGTCTGTCCGCGACAGTGAACTCTCCCCGTCGCCTGCACCCCCGCTCCTTCCTCGCGGCCCGATGGTCCGGGGCGCGGCCGTGCCGCCCGCGAGGACACGCGCTTCCCGCGCTCCGCCCCGGCTGGGGCTCCTCCCGCCGACCGCCCCGCATCCGGAACAGACGGCCCGCCGGGAACAGCCTCCAGGCCCCCGGCCCCTCGGAGGCCGGATCCGAGGGACAACGAGCGACATGGAACGTTACCTGAGAAGGTGGGGATACACCGTGCGGGGCGGCGGGAAAGGAAGGCGCGGAGCCGCGAGGAGAGGGCACAGCCCCTTTTCACCGGCCGGGGCGCGGGCGGGGAACGTCTTCCTCCCGCAGACAGGCCAGCCCCACGCGCGCGCCCGCAGCCGCCATGGCGCCTCCCCTCCGGCCTCTGGGAAGACCGTCCATCCACTGCGGGTGCAGTCGCGCATGCGCCCCATCGCCTGTGCCACAGTGGGTTCGTGGCCCCCTGCAGGCCCTTGCGGGCAGTGCAGGATGCTCGGGACTCACTGGAGAACATGTGCCCCCTCCCAGCCAGGATGCTAATTTACTCAAAATCTCAGCGCCCCAGCCTCTATGCTGATGGCACTGGTGATACACATAAGCTCATTGAAAAATCTTCTGCAATGTTCCAGTGTGACTAGTATTATTAAAAACCATAATATGCGCTGACCCAGCCATGCCTGCTCTCTTGCCTGGGATGGGCCCCACGCTTTGGAGCCATGTCATCTGGTTTTTAGGTCATCCAAAAAATTAATAACCTCTATTCTATGCCACAATGTCAGTCTCCATTGCAGGCCCATAGAAAAGAGCCACAATTTCCACCATCAGATTCTCCACTGGATCTTCAAGCTCTTAGACACAGAGGACAGCTGCTCTGCTTGGAATAAAATTCTCTAAAGTAATATACAGAGTGGATCACAATCACAAGTAACTGAAACAGAAGATGAAGGCGGAAAATCTATGGACTTTTCCTCATTTGAGAATAGGAGTCCACAGTTAATTCCAAGAAATCATTAGCTATCTGAAGCAGTGCAATACAGCTGACATAACTTGGAGCTTGTCAGGGGGGAATCCAACTGTGTTTTCCCTCATTTAACAAAGCCTCTCAAAAAGTAAGGAAACAAGAAAACACATTCTGCTTATGAACATCTCTATTCAATTACATTTTTATGCACAAGAAAGTAATATAAAATACGTTAAATATAAAATATCAGAAAACAAAATGATAATGTATTTAAGATACACATTTCTAATATGAAAAATTATTTACAAAATTCATAATCAGTTTCTTAAATAAACAAACTCATGAATTACATTTTAAAACTTATCCTTTCAGAATTTCAAGCGGGATTTGCTCTTTTCAGACTTTGGAATGTAATTTTTCTTGACAAAGTTTCTTCAGAAGATACCTTTGTTATAGAATTCAAATTAAGTTACCCGCTTAACAGATATACATGAAAATATCAGTTGTTTGAAGCTTTCATAAAGTTACACTACCATCATATAACGGCTCAACAAAGGCTTTGAAATAGCAAATGATTCTGCTTGTTGGTTTTCTTCCAATAAGAGATTCAGAGACCCAGAGACCTTCGATTTGTGGATTTTCTGTCATCCACATGTGCTTTCAACTACGGGTATGTTCCTTGGGTTTATTCCACTCAGTTGTAAAGGGAAACGTACGGCATATCATGGAGCGTATTTTCAGGGTCTGAGCCTATTCAGAGCAAATATCACTTCCACCTCCAATTCACTTGCTGGGAACCAATTCACTGTGAATGATCTTCGACCTCAGGGCTCCAGAGGATGTGAGCCTTTTAGTGGCTGCAGGTGGGGGCATCGGAAAGAGCTCACCTTTGAGCAGAGCCCTTCTTCCTGTGTCCATGCTGGTGCAGGCAGGTGGGGTGCAGGTGCCCTAATTGTCTCTTGTTTGTGCTAGGCCATGGACAGGTGTCCTGGCCACTCCTGCTACATGTCCGCCCGCATCTGCCCATGTTAGGAGGCCTGTGCACCTGTGCCTGCCTGAGCTCACTCACGCCAACAACCCAGCTATTGTTGCTGGAGCCTGAGAACCAGTCTGGCTGTGCACGTGCCTATGCATCTCTGCATCAAAACCCTCTTTATATAATTTAAAAACTGAAGCCCATAAAGAGGCAGGGACTTGCCTAGGACACCATAGGTGAGCAGAGGCCAGAGGAAAAGTGAAGGAATCCAGCTCCCTAAGCCAGACCTCAGTCCCTCCCATCGTGTTTTTTATGTTTGTCTGTTTGTTTGTTTTGTGCGGTACGTGGGCTTCTAACTGTAGTGGCCTCTCCCGTTGCGAAGCACAGGCTCCGGACGCGCAGGCTCAGTGGCCATGGCTCACGGGCCCAGCCGCTCCGCAGCATGTGGGATCTTTCCGGACCAGGGCACGAACCGTGTCCCTTGCATCGGCAGGAGGATTCTCACCCACTGTGCCACCAGGGAAACCCCATATTTGGTTTTGAAATAAGAGCCCCTAAGACCTGCTGAACTCCTGCTAAAACGGCGCAGTTTGGGCCATTACTCTCTCCACATCTCCATGCAGACACAAGTATGTACAAACAGAAATAGGGTTCACAGCTGGAGATGATGCGAGGGTGGTTAAGGAAGAGAAAACACACTGCAAGTGCTGAGGAGAGCAGGAAACGGTTGGAGACAGCTCTGCCGTGGAGCAGGGGCGTGCAAGCCCTGGCAGTGTGTCCAGAGGTCCAAAGCATGAGGGGGATTCTCCAAGTTCCCATAGTCCTGCCTGGGCCTGGGCCATCTCCCTAGTGTTCTCCAGGGGACAGGGCCTGGGATCTTACAGTCCACCAGTGTGATCTTCTAGAACCCGGCTAAGCACACACGCCATTCCCCAGTGTAGACAGTGTTGCAGGGGAGAAGGAATTTTTTCTCTACAAATCGTGTGCTTGCCGTGGCGGATTGCAAGTGTTCTGCATGTGTGGAAAGTCTGTTGAGAACCTTGGTTCTCCACCACTGACCACTGTGTTCTGAGAATTTGGCAAAATGCTTTCCACTTCACGGAGGTCCCTCAGAGGAGGGATGAGCTGGGGAAACGAGGCCTTGTGAGCAGAGGGGGCAGAACCTCAGACCCAGAACCAGGGTTCTAGAAAGAAGACCCGTCCTAGTTTGGGCCTCGTGGTCCTCATTTGGATGTGGGGCTATCATTGTTTTGGCTGAGCTCATCCCTGACGAGTAAAGAGACACCACAGTGATGGACAAAAAGGTGGGGAAAAGGAAGCTTCTGCGGCCCCTTTCACTGCACTGCCCTGGAGCCTGTGTGTTCTACTCTATGCCCCTGTGACTCTGAAGAGCCTCTGTGATGAGGACACCCAAAAAAAGGTACCACTTTTATGGGGGTGTGCAGGCCCGAGGCCACAGTTGTAGTGCTGACCACCTAGGCGCAGACAGGCTTTTGCATCACTGATGCCCACTGAGGGTCCCATAAAGGCCTTTGTGGTCCCCCCTGCTTCACAAACAACTTTAAACTCTTGTTCATAGCATTCACCTCTACAGTCCAGCTGGTTAAAAGGGAGGAGGGCGCCACGATCGTCACATATATTCCTTCAGCCATTCCTTCACATATATTCCTCCAAGCACTCCTTCTCTACGAGGTGCCCATGTGTGGGGCCCCAAATGACCAAGAGTTCCCTAATTTCCAGGAGCTCCAGCCTGGAGCAGAGATGGCCAAAAGTACAAGGGCAAGACATATGAAAGAAAAGAGCAAGTGCTAGACTGGAAATAAAGACTGTGCTCTGAGGGAGGTTTGGGGAGTCCCTGGGTAGGAGGGTCTCAGAGGTCTCACTGGAGTGACAGTTACTGGGACCAGTATGACAACAGCGAGCCAGCCCTACGCACATCTGGGAGCAGCATGTCAGGGAGAAGTCACCCTGCTGCAGACCCCTGTGGGCAGAAGGGAGTGGGCCAGAGATGCTGGAAAGTGATGAGTAGGACTGGAAAAACCCTGCGGGGTTTAGGGGGAGTCAGGAAGTCAGGGCCATATCCTGGGGTCTGGTAGACTGTCAGGTATCTGCTTCTTTTTAACTGCATTCACCCCAAACCTTGCATCTTAAAATTACATGCATTTAATAGCTCTCAATTTTGGGGAGTAAGAAATACGGGCACAGCTTAATGGATTCCTCTGTCTCAAGGTGTCTCACAGGCTGGGGCTGTAGCCTCAAGTGACAGAGGATTTGGTCCCAACTTTACTCACAGGGTTCAGGATGCAGGTTGGATTTGGAGTTTGAGTTCCTTTCTGTGTGTTGACTTGGGCAATGCATCGATTCTCTCTTTTGTGGGGCTCTTTATACGACAGCTCAAAACACCTGTGCTTGATTCCTCAACTCAGGGATAAGAGAGAGAGAAGTGGAAAATTAGAGAGGGAATCAAAGGAAGGTGAGCGATTTTTGAAATTAAAGCGTACACATGACACTCCATCACTCTGGCTAAAATCTACTGATTGGGGTATTTGCTAATCGCTAAGGAGTTACACAGGGATATGTATAGCAAAGGTGGGGTCACTGGGAGCCATGTGGAGGCTGCCCACCACACAGGCCGATTTGAGTCACTTGGGCCTCATTCAAATTATAACAGGAAACAATTGAACAGTTTTACTCCAAGGGGTGACAATGTGTGAATTTCCATTAATTTCAACCCCCTCATGCTGCTGACCTACAAATGAGGCCAAGAGGGGAAGTGACAGTTGCAATATCACCTTACTGGAACTCAGACCTCTTTTGAGTTATTTTATGCTGTGTCCCACCCCTTCTTGTAATTGTTCAGTCTCTCTTCTGTGCACACGTGGCACCAACCACAGCTGTTATAGATATTATCTCAATGCACATGCTGACGCTCCTAGTACGGACATTCTAGCCGATCTCCACTGGGCAGGGCGGAAGAGTGAGGAACAGCTGAGAGGAGCAGGGTGTTTTCCAGGACCCAGACCTGGTGAGGAAAGGGACTGATTTCAGCTCTGTCTCCTGGAAGTTAGGACCCTAGTTACTTTTCCAGACAGCTGTGGCCAGGGCTGTGTCACCTCATCCTGTACAAAAAAGAGGATGGCATGGGGGGTGGTGGTGAGGAGGAGTAGTTAACAGCCTAGAAGCGGATTTGGGTAGATTTGATTGAAGGGAGGATCCCAGGTAATAAAATCTTGAATAAGTGACCTCACTTCCTCGGTGAGAGGCCCCAACAGAACTTAAACACTGGTAACGAGGCACCTACATTACAAGGAGAGCCCCCCAACAGCTCACTCGACTGGAGACTCTCAGGAGAACCATCTACTCTCCTGTTGTGCCCCACTTTTCCGAGGCTCTGGGCTGAGGGAGTTTTCGATCGCTGTGGAGATGGCTCAGCCCGCATCACCTCATCACCGATACTTCGGGCCATTTGGCAGGAGGCACTGAAAGGTAACAGAGGGCAGCCCAGTGCAGGCCAGCCCCATACCGCAGCCCAGCATTGTTTGTGTGTGAAGGGGGGCGGGGACAGGGGATGAGGGGTACGTCCTTCCGGGGCAGGAGCAGGTTGTCAAGTGTCGGCAGCCTGGGGGCTCTGTCGTGCGCACACCCCAGATCGTGACTGGCAGGATGAGAGGTGAGCGCTCGAGACCAAGATCATGTGCACACCAGTTAAGCCTGAGCACTAGAGCTTTCATCTGCTTTCCCCCCCGGCTGGGGGACTTGGCAGACGCCTCTCTGTACCTGAACTGAGGAACAGAAATGCTCACGGGGACTCTCCCTGTGGCAATGCTCCGGTAGGCTCCTGATCCCTCCTGGCCCAGCTACCAGACAGTGTCTTTGCAGAGCTCCACCCCGAAATCTTTGAGGAGTTGGTCAATGGGCTCAACTCTGCCACCCTTCTAGGCAAGGGGCAGGCCGCCAACAACATCAAATTCTGGTCTGGAGTGACGACAGGTGCAGAGGAGTCTCAAATTCCAAGACTTACAAGTGATCAGGGTTGGCCTAGAACCCAAACATGAATCTGGCAAGTCCCCGGGGTCCTCTGAGGAATGTGGCTTTCCAGGGCCTTCTACTCCACATCAAGAGCCGGCCAAGTCTCAGGCAGCTTAGAAGGAATGTCACGCAGCCCATGCTTCGGGCAGTTCCTTGTTTGACCTGCATGATCTTGAGTACTTGTTTGTAATTCCTAACCGTCTCTTTTCTCATGTCTCTAGTGATGTTTACTGATGACTAACTGGGATAATGCACTTAAAAGAGGGAGGTGCTAGTGTGCCTCAGGTAAGAGAATGCCTTGAAGGGGTCAACTGTTTATCACCCTCCCTCCATTTAAATGGTACTTTTAAACCTAGAACCTTTCTCGGGTTGGGCACTCAGGTCCTCCTCTTGCACCAGTTCCTGAGATGCTAGGAGTTTCTGGTCTGAACTCTACATCCTGATCGTACTGGTGAGTTACGGTGATGCCATTGTGTGTATGTCCTTCCTGTCCACACGGTGTGAACAGAGACAACCCTGTCGCCGGTTAATGCCTGAATAATGTCGCCCCTCAAAACAGGCACAAGGAAGAATCAGGGAGACTCCCTGGTACCCGCTGTCCTGGGTAGAAACATCGCCTACACCACGCTGTTCCTGTGCTCCTCTCAGGCCTTCACTACTGCTCGCTCAGCAGGTCCTGCAGGAGCAGTTTCAGAGGCGAGGGCTGCCCCAGCCACAGCATGGTGGGGAGTGTCCCACCTGTATCTCTGTCTTTGGAATGTCACCGCACCTCTCTGAGCTTCACTTTGCTCTTCCCACAAGTAGGGGGATAAAAGACTGAACCTCGTAGGGTTACCGTAGCAAGTTCACGGTAGACGCTTTCCTGGTGGCTGGCTCTGCAGAGAAGGCTGCTGGCCATGCTGTGTGTCTTCACTTATATATATTTCTCTCTCCCCAGTGAAGAAGCTCTCTGCCTCATCCTGCACCGGCCTGGGGTCTTTCTGAGTTTGGAAAAGCCCATGAAAATCACCCTGATTTCCTATTTGCAAAGAAGCTTTGTGGTTGCCGCCATCTGCTTCTGGATCTAGTCCTTGGTGTGGCCAGATTAGCAATTTCTGGGAGCAGGCAGAGGAGCTCCAGGCACAGCCAGATAACTGGGATGGTTCTGGTTGGCCTTCACTCATTCGGCAATATATATTAAGTACCCAGTACATACAGGCATTTCCTAGACACGAACTTTTAAGAATAAAACAGACACAATCCCTGGAGCTCAATTACAAACTGAGTTTCAGATCACCTGTCTAGGCATCTTAAGTAGTCATGTCCACAGAGCATTAGAACTGATGCCCTCATGGCTGCCTCTGGATACGGATGCTCCTCCCATATTAGAACACAAATGTGAACCACAGGACCAACTACAACTCTGAGTGGCCTTGGGCTCACGGCCTCTTCTGTCGACCCAAAACCCACTGTGCTAGGCCTCAGCACAGACTGTGAGTGTGGGGGCTGTGCTGGGCAATGACGGGCAGAACCCTGGAGCTCACACACCTTTCCGTTCCCATGGGAACGCTTATGTCTGGGGGCTTCCCCCGAAGAAGCAAATGAGTCTGAAAGCTGTGGATGGGGTCCCAGCCCCATCAGAGGGGAACCAGAGGGGTTGAGTTAGGCCCTGAGAGACTCATCCCGTCCATAGCCCCATTTCACTCCACCTGCCCTCCCTACATCCACCTCCTCCAGCAGCCATAACTGGGCCCCAAAGGAGGAGGTGAGGTGAGCATCATGGTCACAGCTGTCTGAAGCTCAGTCCTGGGGCTCATGTGCATGGAGGAGGGGGTATGCTGTGGCCACGACCGTGGAGAGAAGAGTGTCAATAAGAAGACCAGACTCACCCGATCTCTGTCGGGCTGAGGCCTGCCAGTACAAGGGTAACCACAGTGGGGTTGGAAATGGGCTGAGGCCAGTGTCTGGGGCCGAGAGCCAAAGGAGGGTGCTGCAGGTGCACAGCATTGAGAGGCCAGGCATCTGGCTGTGTGCCACACGTGACTCCCCCCACTCTCTCTCCCTCATCTTAGGCACCTGGCTGTGTTAGTACCTGCAGCTTACCTGGCAGCCCCTGCTCTGTCCTTGTTTTAGGCAAAAGTTGGCCTACATGCAGGTCAGTTCCCCTGCCTCAGACATGAAACACCATGCCCCATTTTCCTGGTCCATTAGCGTTCAGGTATTCCTTTTAAAGACAGGAGATATTTCTGTTTGGGGGAAGGCACAGAGAAAGTCAGTTACGTGGGAGAACCTTTTTCTTTATATTGCTCTAGTGCCAGCTCCAAGGTTCTTGCTTGCTGAAGGGTCAGAAGAAGGGTCACCACAGGGTCTAGAGACAGCTGCACAAGGACCGTTGGCTCCGATGGGTGTGCGGAGTAGGTGGGCGCTCACGGTGGGCCTGGGGCAGGTCTTCCCTGTGCAATAAGCTGGCCCACACCTGCCTTTCCATGGCCTGGACTCCTATGATGAGGGTCCAGATCCCCAGCTCCACCACTTATCAAGCACGTTACCTGGGCAAGCTCACTGTCCACCCGAGATCAGTAGAGATGGACAATGAGAGGACTTCCCACACATAGTAGCCGGGCACATGAAAAGAGGTAGAACAGATAAAACATCAGGCAGAGCCTGGTACCTTGGTTGGGGGAGGAGAGCTCACCGTGTGCAGCCAGGTACCCGGGTCACCCCACATCTGCCCGGAGACTCAGCAGCCCCAGCACCTAATACACAGCTGAAGTGCACTTAACCTCAAGGGAGAGAAACAGACAAAGCCTGTGGTTGTAGCTGCACAGAGGAATGTGCATTTGAACAGGGAATTCGAGCAGAAAGGTGACCAGGGTGGGTGGAAGATGTTCCCTCGGGTTGAGCAGAATTGAGCTGCCTGCTGGAGCTGGCAGTTAGTGGAGATGGGCTGGCTCGGCTTCGTCCTCCACTTCTGAGCTCCTACTGTTACTCATGCCCCTGCCGGGTATGCAAAGATGGGGTGTGGCAGACCCATGTGACATTCCCCCTGCTCACCAGGACGTGTTCAAGAAGGTGGTTCCCTCTCAGTACCTGGGCTCCATCTGGTCCCATAAAACACATTTGGAAATGAGCACATGGCACCGACCATCCACGCCACCGTCACCCAGGTCAACAATGTGGCCAAGTGCGTCATCACCACCTGCCTCGGGGACCCGAGCATGATGGCCCAGGAGAGGGCCTGGGTGGTGAAGCACTGGATGAAAGTGGTCAGGGTCGGTCAAGGGAGGTGCAGCAGAGTCCCGCTCCAGAGTCCTGGAACTGCCCCTTCCACTGTAACAGCTTTCAGGATTGAGGTCTGTGTTCTAAGCCCCTGCACAATCCCTATGAGGCCGGAGATAGATGGGTCCCAGGGTGAACAGCTGGAGTTTCTCCTCTGTGGACAGATACTCCCAAACACCAGGAGTGAGAGAAGATGCTGGGCCCTGCCCAGATAAGAGACAAAAGAGCACATAGTCCTCATTCTCGAAGTCACGGAGACCTTCCCACCTACACACGTGGCGAAAGGCTCATTGGAGGTGAAAAAGGGAAGGTTAGGGTTAGAGATAGGTTCGGTGATGTCTGTGTACCTCCGTGTTGTTCCCAAGCTCCACGCGAGTCAGAAAATATGAGAAAGTACGACCACCGGGACACACGGAGTGCGACGCCAGGCCCGGACACACTCTCCTGGTCACACACAACAGCACGGGTGTTCCCCGCGGCCCGAGGGGCACCACGGCCTACTGGTCTATGCATCCAGTATACCTAACCCTTCCCAGAGCTCAGCGC
Organism: Kogia breviceps; assembly: GCF_026419965.1. Taxonomy (NCBI): domain Eukaryota; kingdom Metazoa; phylum Chordata; class Mammalia; order Artiodactyla; family Physeteridae; genus Kogia; species Kogia breviceps. The sequence continues at coordinate 98,989 of NW_026711575.1, read as the reverse complement.
CAGCCTCAGAAGCTACAGACGTGCTCGGCCAATCTCCGACGACAACAGAAAACGCACACGCCCCGGCGCCACCGGAACAGTCGTCGCCAGAGTCGCCGGCCTCCCGGAACTCTGCCTCTGGCCCGGCGGCTGAATCTCAGCCCTCGCGAAGGTCACTGAAGCTCCGGATGGAAGGGACAGTCTTAACGCGGCCGCCACTTGGCGTCCGACCAGCGGCGGGGAAGTCCGAGGGGCGGGTCCCGATTGCCGGCCGGCGAGGGTACAGCGCGGGCCGCCCAAACGCCCGAGTTCGTCCCGGGGCGTCCGCCTCGGACCTAGCTGCTGGATCGGCACGTCGGGAAGCGACCCCGGCAACAGGAGAAGAGGGCAGGGGACTGGGAAGAGGTCGCCGGGAGGCTGCCGCGGAGAAGCGCTCGCCCCGCGATCCCGGCGGGGCGGGAGCACTAGCGGCCCAGAGCGCTCGGGCGGGTCCCTGCTCCTGGGAGCACTTAAGGATTTTGTGGGCACTTGGGCTGCATGGACTGTAAAAGTGAAACCATGAAAGGACACGTAGAAAACATGTATGAATGATTTTTCTTCTATGGTTTCGAAACGGAGTCCTTGCAAAGAATTTTTTAAGTCCTGAAACCATCAAAGAAATGAATGATAAACTTAACCACAAATTCATCTTTACATATTGCACAAGCAAAGGCCAATGATAAGAAACCGGTGTGTGAGGAACATTTGTGCTAAAACATGTGTAAAAAGATTACTGATATTAGAATTGCTTAATATAAAAACAGAACATTCAGAAAACATAGACATTAAGAGGGACCAGGAAAGGAAATTCTAGTACGTCCACACAATGCAATATTATCAATGTGTGTTTTAGTTATTGACATTTTCAAAGGAGGTAAATCTGTACGTGGAAAGATGTTGACTTGGAAGGATGTGGATGATGGACTGTTCAATGGAAAGAGCAAGTTGTAGGACTTCCACTGGCACTAAAAAGTCATTAAAACATATACACACAAACACACAGGAGAGACTATAGCATCCATTTGATCCTATGGGAAATTATGACTCTGCAATCAACCCCATAAATGTGTCATTCAGGAGAAATCATCTAAATCACCTTATTCAGTCCTTAATCAAAATTACATTTATTAACAACTATTTTCTGAGACCCTCCACTATTTCAGAATTTGAACTGTTATGAGGATTGAAAGGTAACTAATACTATGTCCTTACCTTCATAGACTTCTGCTTCTTAATACAGTAAATTAAACTACTCTGCAAAATAAAACTTCAGATATTAAAAATTCAATGTAAATAATGGTTTACACATTGTACAATTCCAAAATTGTGCTACCAGTTTACAAAGAAAAGGTGGCACTTTATAAAATAAAGTTGACATTTCAAACATTGTCAGTTCTGGATCTTTGATTCGGCTGTATATTTTCAGAATGGCTGGGTTATTAAAAATACTGTCTAAAATTGCGAATTTTGTAAATTTGCTCTGCACGATTTCGGAAGAGTAAAGCTAGATTTCTTTTCCTAAGAGCCAGGTTTCCTGTTTACTGTATCAGGAAATAAGTATTTTTAAAATTAATTGTTTGGATTCGAAAATAAACTTTTGAAAATCAATAATGGTTTTTATTCGAATAGAAAATCTGCTGCCCATGTCCCTTAAAAATCCATTTATCTGCCATTTTATTTGAACATTCATGGGGCACGGCCGCCAGCTGTGGCGGGTCCTCAAAGTGCAGCAACAGTCGACGAGAGGGGGTAGGCAACGGAGAGCACCAAGGTATGGGATCAGAAGGGCACAAACAACTGATGGTTGCAAGGCAAATTTAATAGCAAAGCATAGCCATCTATATAACCCTAAAGCAGGGATTTTGCATAGACATTGTAAAGCAGGGATTTTGCATAGACATTGTAAAGCAGGGACTTTGCATAGACATTTTTCTATGGAACTGGGCTTCCATCTCCATCTCCGCTAGTCGCCATCATATGTGCATCAGCGGGTTTATTGCTTGTTCCACAAAGGCACCAACTTCCCCTCCAGGGTTGCTTTTCCTAGCTTTAGGGAACAACCAGGGACTCCCAGTAACTGAGCAGGTCTCTGGAGCGATCTGGCCAAAGGCCATATCCTTTTTTACGTTCATACCATAAAGTCCAGGCTGCATACCAAGGAGAGTACAATCGGGCCCTGAGGCGTACGAGGGTCTTAATGGCCCATTCCTCAGAGGGCAATGCTCGCCACAGGGCACCATTTTCAAGAATACTGTACAAGAGGATCTCTATTTTAATCATTATTTGGGGCTCCTAATTTTCTCTTAACTTAATTTTAGAGAATCCAAAACACCCCAAATAACACACTATTGCCATACAGACATTTCGTGAAATGTGCTCTAAGGTATATACATTATTGATAAATTTGAAATGAAATGCATTTACAAATACATAAGAAAAAAAACCAAAATGCATTTTCTTTGTGTTCTTATTATGCAAGGATGCACTTTTAAGAAAGAAATGTTATACCAGATGCAAGAATCTCTGGAAGTTGCATGAAAATGCTTTTGTATTTAATATCCGAAAATTATGTAGTGCTAGACGTTGGTTATTTTTGTTATGTTTTCAGAAGCATATTAAATTATGTATTCATTATTTCATCAATGTGACCATTTTTAGAGGTGGCTTTACTCCTAAGTGTAAATTAGAGCTCATTAACTCCTGATAGCTTTCTATCAATAAATCATTGTTTTAAAAATTACATAAATTTATTTACTTTAGAGAAAAGGATCCTATAATGAAAGAAGCTTCTCTTTTAAAAAGCAGTGATGCACAGGGATAAGAGTTCTTGTGCAACGTGCAGATAAAATAAAAATGAAGTTGGTTGCTGTCGTCATCCTTGGTGCAATTTCACTTCTCTGGTTTTTTTCAGTATACCTGGAAAATTAAATCTGTGATCACTGTTAAAGTCATATTTTTAAAAAATACATCTCTATTAGAGTTTACTTACTTCGCAATACTGTGTTAGTTTCTGTTGCACAACAAAGCGAATCAGCCATATGCAGACACATATCCCCATATCCCTTCCATCTTAAGCCTCCCTCCCATCCTCCCTATCCCACCCCTCTAGGTCCTCACAAAGCATCAAGCCGATCTCTCTATGCTATGCTGCTGCTTCACACCACCCAACTCTTTTACATTCGGTAGTGTAAATACGTCGATGCTACGTTCCCTTCGCCCTCCTACCCCATGTCATCAAGTCCATTCTCTATGTCTACCTATTTATCCCTGCCCTGCAACTATGTTCATCAGTACATTTTTTGTTTTTTTTTAGATTCCATATATATGCGTTAGCATATGGGTTATTTTTTCCTCTTTCTGATTTACTTCAGTCTGTAAGACAGATTATGTCCATCCACCTCACTACAAATAACTCAATTTCCTTTCTTTTTATGGCTGAGTAATATTCCATTGTATATATGTGCCACATCTTCCTTATCCATTCATCTGTCAATGGACATTTAGGTTGTTTCCATATCCTGGCTAATGTAAATAGCGCTGCAATGAATATTCTGGTGCATGTCTCTTTTTGAATTATTGTTTTCTCAGGGTATATGTCCAGTAGTGGGATTGCTGGGTCATATGGTAGTTCTCTTTTTATTTTGGGGGGAACCTCCCTACTGTTTTCCATAGGAGTTGTATCAACTTACATTCCCACCAACAATGTGGGAGGTATCCCTTTTCACCACACCCTTTCCAGAATTTATTGTTTCCAGCTTTTTCGATAATGGCCATTCTGATTGGCGTGAGGTGATAACTCATTGTAGTTTTGATTTGCATTTCTCTAATAATTCGTGATGTCGAACATCTTTTCATGTGCCTCTTGACCATCTGCATGTCTTCCTTGGTGAAATGTCTATTTAAGTCTTCCGCCCATTTTTTTATTGCATTGATTGTTTCTTTGATATTGAGCTCCATGAGCTCTTTGTATGTTTTGGAGCTTAATCCTTTGTCAGTTGCTTCATTTGGAAATATTTTCTCCCATTCTGAGGATTGTCTTTTTGTCTTGTTTACCGTTTCCTTTGCTTTGCAAAAGTTTTATGTTTAATTAAGTCACATTTGTTTTTGTTTTTGTTATTCTAGTAGGTGGGTCAAAAAATACTGCTGTGGTTTATGTCAAAGAGTGTTTTTCCTATGTTTTCCTCCAAGTGTTTTATAGTGTCTGGTCTTACATTTAAGTCTTTAAACCATTTGGAATTCATTTTTGTGTATGTTGTTAGGGAGTGTTCTAATTTCATTCTTTTACATTTACCTATCCAGTTTCCCCAGCACCAATTATTGAAGAGGCTGTCTTTTCCCCAGTGTATGTTCTTGTCTCCTTTGTGGTAAATTAGGTGCCCATAAGTGTGTGGGCACCTGTACCATCCTGTACCATTGTTCTATATTTCTGTTTCTGTGCAAGTACCATACTGTGTTGATTATTGTAGCTTTTTGGTATAGTTTGAGGTCAGGGGGCATGATTCCTCCAGCTCCCTTTTTCTTTCTCAAGATTGCTTTGGCTATTCGGATTCTTTTTTCTTTTCATACGAATTGCAACCTTTTTTTGTTCTAATTCTGTGAAGAAAGCCATTGGTAGTTAGAAAGGGATTGCATTGAATCTGTAGATGGCTTTGGGTAGTTTAGTCATTTTCACAATATTGATTCTTCCAATCCAAGAATATGGTATATTTCTCCATCTGTTTATGTCATCTTTGATTTCTTTCATCAGTGTTTTATAGTTATCTGAGTACAAGTCTTTCACCTTCTTAGGCAAGTTCATTCCTAGGTATTTTATTCTTTCTGCTGCAAAGGTAAATGGGAGTGTTTCCTTAATTTCTCTTTCTGATTTTTTCTTGTTGGTGTATAGGATTACCAGAGATTTCTGTGCATTAATTTTGTATCCTAAAGCTTACTAAATACAATGATTAGTTCTAGAGGTTTCTGGTGACATCTTTAGGATTTTCTGTGTATAGTATCATGTCATAGGCAAATAGTGACAATTTTATTTCTTCTTGTCCAATGTGTATTCCTTTTATTGCTTTTTGTTCTCTGATTGCTCTGCCTAGGACTTCCAAAACTATGTTGAATAAGAGTGGTGAGCATGGACATTCTTGCCTTGTTCCTGATCCTAGTGGAAATGCTTTCAGTGTTTCACCATTGTGTATGAGGCTTGTGCTGGGTTTGTCATATATGGCCTTTAATATGTTCAGGTAGGTTCCCTCTATGCTCATTTTCTGGAGAGTTTTTATCATAAATCAGGGTTGAATTTTGTCAAGAGCTTTTTCTGCATTGATTGTGATGATCATATGGTTTTTCTTGCTTAATTTGTTAATCTGTTGTTTCAGATTGTTTGATTTGCATATATCGAAGAATCCTTGCATCCCTGGGACGTAACCCAGTTGATCCTGGTGTCTGATCTTTTTAATGTGCTGTTGGATTCTGCTTGCTAGTATTTTGTTGAGGATTTTTGCATCTCTGTTCATCAGTGATATTGGCCTGTAGATTTCTGTCTTTGTGATATCTTTTTCTGGTTTTGTTTGGTATCAGGTTGATGGTGGTTTCATAGAATAAATTTGGGAGTGTTTCTCTCTGCGCAATTTTTTGGAAGGTTTTGAGAAAGATCGGTGTTAGTTCTCTACATAGAATTCGATTGAATTCAATAGAGTAGAATAGAATAGAATTTGATAGAATTCGCCTGTGAAGACAGCTAGCCCAGGACTTTTATTTTTTGGAAGATTTTAAATTACAGTTTCCATTTCATTACTTGTGATACATCTGTTTATATTTTCTAGTTCTTCCTGGTTCAGTCTTGGAAAATTGTACCTTTCCAGGAATCTGTCCATTTCCTCATGGTTGTCCATGTTATTGGCCTATATTTGTTTGCAGTTTTCCCTTATAATCCTTTGTATTTTGGCAGTGTCAGTTGTGATTTCTCCTTTTTCATTTCTAATTTATTGATTTGTGTCCTCTCCCATTTTTTTCTTGATAAGTCTGGCTAAGGGTTTATCAATTTTGTTTATCTTCTCAAAGAACCAGCTATTCGTTTTATTGATCTTTGCTATTGTTTTCTTCACTTCTATTTCATTTATTTCTGCTCTTTTATTTCTGATTTCTTTCCTTCTACTGACTTTGGTTTTCTTTGTTCTTTTTTCTCTAGTTGTTTTAAGTGTACGGTTAGCTTGTTGATTTGAGATATTTCTTGTTTCTTCAGGTGAGATTGAATGACCGTAAATGTCCCTCACAGAACTGATTTTGCTGCATCCCATAGGTTATGGGTCGGCGTGTTTTCATTGTCATTTGTTTCTATGTATTTTTAAATTTCTTGTTTGATTTCTTCAGTGATCTCTTGGTTATTTGGTAGTGCACTGTTTAGCCTCCGTGTGTGTGTTTCTTACAGTTTTTTTTTTTCTTGTAATTGAATTCCAATCTCATAGAATTGTGGTCAGAAAAGATGCCTGATACAATTTCAATTTTTGTAAATTTTCTGAGGATTGATCTGTGACCCAAGATGTGATGTATCCTGGAGAATGTTCTGTGTGCACTTGAGAAGAAAGTGTATTCTGCCAATTATGGGTGGCATGTTCTATAAATATCAGTGAGTTCTGTCTGGTCTATTGTGTCATTTAAAGCTTGTGTTTCATTATTTATCTTCTGTTTGGATGATATGTCCATTGGTGTAAGTGGGGGTTCAGAGTCCCCTAGTATTATTGTGTTACTGTCGATTTCTCCTTTCATGGTTGGTAGCATTTGCTTTATGTATTGAGGTCCTCCTATGTTGGGTGCATAAACATTTATAATTGTTATATCTTCTTCTTGGATTGATCCTTTGATCATTATATGGTGTCTCTCCTTATCTCTTGTAATAGTTTTTATTTTCAAGTCTATGTTATCTAATACAAGTATTGCTACTCCGGGTTTCTTTTGATTTCCATTGCATGGAAATACCTTTTCCCATACCTTCAATTTCAGTCTGTATGGGTCCCTAGGTCTGAAGTGGATCTCTTGTAGACAGCATATATATGGGTCTTGTTTTTGTATCCATTCAACCAGTCTGTGTCTTTCGGTTGGGGAATTAAATCCATTTACATTCAAGGTTATTATTGATATGTACGTTCCTATTACCATTTTCTTAATTGTTTTGGATTTGTTTTTGTGCGTCTTTTTCTTCTCTTGTGTTTCCCTCTTAGAGAAGTTTCTTTAGCATTTGTTGTAAAGCTGGTTTGGTGATGCTGAATTCCCTTAGCTTTTATTTGTCTGAAAAGTTTTTGACTTCTTCATCGAATCTGAATGAGATCCTTGCTGGGTAGAGTGATCTTGGGTGTAGGTTGTTCTCTTTTATCACTTTAAGTATAACCTGCCACTCCCTTCTGGCCTGCCAAGTTTCCACTGAAAAATCAGCCGATAAACTTATGGGGATTCCTTTGTATATTACTTTTGTTTTCCCTTACTGCTTTTAATAGTTTTTCATTGAATTTGATTTTTGTTAGTTAGATTAATATGTGTCTTGGTGTTTTTCAATGGGTTTATCCTATATGGAACTTTCTGTGCTTCCTGCACTTGGGTGACTATTTCCTTTGCCATGTTATGGAAGTTTTCCACTATAATGTCTTCAAATATTTCCTCAGACACTTTCTTTTTCTCTTCTTCTTTTTGGACCTCTATTAATCGAATGTTGGTGCATTAGTGATGTCCCAGAAGTCTCTTAGATTGTCTTCAAATCTTTTCATTGTTTTCTCTATATTCTGTTCCTCAGCAGTTTATTTCCAACATTTCGTCTTCCAGCTCACTTCTTCTTTCTTCTGCCTCTGCTATTCTGTTATTGATTCCTTCTAGTTTATTTTTCATTTCAGTTATTGTGTTGCTCATCTTTGTTTGTTTGTTCTTTAGTTCTTCTAGATGTTTGTTAAACATATTAGTATTTTCTCAATCTGTGCTTCCATTCTATTTCCAAGATTCTGGATCATATTTACTATCATTACTCTGAATTATTTTTCAGGTAGGTTGCCTATTACCTCTTCATTTATTTCGTCTTGTAGGTTTTTACCTTCCTCCTTAAATGGTGACATAGTTTTTGCTGTGTTTTTTTTTGTTTATGATTGGATTTGTGTTACTGTTATACTGCTTGTTTGGCCTGAGACTTCCAACACTGGAGTCTGTAGGCTTTTGGTTAGAGCTGGATCTTGCTGCTGTGATGACGAACTCTGTGAGATTTCACTCTGATGAATATTCTCTGGGACTTGAGGTTCTGTGATAGTCCAGTGGTTCGGACTTGGATCTCCCACTGCAGGAGTTTCTGCCCAACCCCAGCTGGAGAATCAAGATCCTGCAAGCCATGTGTGACACCCAAAAAGAAAAAAAGGAGAAACAATGGAGAAAAGAACTATAACAAAATAAAAAAAAAAAATTAGACTAGGGAAATAACAGATATGTTAGAAAGAATATAAAACTAAATATATAGATGAATCAACAACTGGAAGGTACAACAGTACCACAATAGTAAAAACGAGGAGGTGGGGAAAAAAAGGGGTGGTGTGGAGGGGGAGGACTTGGCTGTGGGGAGCAGGATCTAAGCAATGGTGAGGATTGGGCTGTGGGTGGGGCCAATGCTCAGGACCCACAGGGCTGGAAAGGGCTCTGGGGGCTGTGGAGGATGGGACTTATGCTCAAGGAACATTAGGAGCAAAGGTGTGCCCCGATCCCTGGTCTCAGAGGGCAGAGGAACTCACCTGGGAGCCCATCAGGCTTCCAGTGCTCGAGTGGATGGGGCAAACGACCTCCTCTCCTCACCTCTCCTCCTCCGTTCTTGGAGGGCCCCTCCCACCTACCCCTACAGATCCCCCCGGCCTCCCTCCTATGCCCCCAGGACCCATAGGCACTGGATGGGTCTTTGGAATGGGGGGGAACAGGCTTAGGAGTTCAGCAAGCTCTCCCGCCCACGTGGGTCAGGCAATCGCCCTCCACTCCTCTCCTCCTCTTCCGAGAGAGTCCCTCCCACCTGCCTCTCCTGATCTTCCCAGCCTCAGGGGCGCTGATCTTGTCTGGCTTCCACTTCTCCTCCCTCTTCAGTCCCCGTGTGTCCTACCAGTTCACTCTGGGGTTCCTCCCACCTCCTTGGGGGTCAGAGTGCCCCACCATCGTCAGGCAGGTGCCCTAGTGGTGGGGAGACGTTAACTCCGCATCTTCCCACACTGCCATCTTGGATCCTCCCCCTATTCTTTAAGAAAACGTTACATATTCAATAAACTCTGGCAAACATCGTCACATTCAAAAGAGTTGTCTCAAAACCAAAGTTCAAACTAAATAGTTTTATGCTTTATAATGCCCCGTTTTGATACTCAGAAAATACCTGGTAGTTTTTAGAGTTGGAACTCATCCAGATGGGAGCTGTATTTCAGTAACAGGAACTTGTGATTTTTTTCTGAGATGAGAGAAGGCAGCAGGTGCATTCCCTCCCCAGAGCAGTAAAAATTGTACCTTTTGTGTCTATTTGTGTCTAGCGTTTATTCTAACCAAGATTACTGAGAGTAATGTAACCAGTTTTAGATTTACCAAAAGAAGGTTTATTTCACATGGCAAAATTTCCTAAGTTTACCTGCTCTTTACATAAAACTCCAACATGTAGTGTTAAAAAATACTACTTTCCTAACCCAGGTCTGGCAAAATGTTCTAAAGGGCAGATAGTAAATCTTTTAGGCTTTGTCACATGACCTGTGTTGCATATACTCAATTCTGTTATTGCAGCAGGAAAGCACCCACAGATAAAAGGTAAATGAATGAGCATGGTTGTGCTCCAATAAAACTTTATTTATTTGTAGACCCTGAAATTTGACGGTCATATACTTCTGACGTCTCACAATTTTTTTTTTTATAACTTAACATTTAAAATTATAAAAACCATTCTTAACTTGCAGTTCCTACCATCACGGGCTGGGGCAGAATTTGGCCCACAGGATGCAGGATGTCACGGCCTGATCTCTAGAGCCACACTGGAAAGGACACTTTTTCGAGATGTCCTTGACATCTCTTTTTAGAGATGTCCATGACTCTTTTCAAATTATGATTTTCTCAGAGTATATGCCCAGTAGTGGGAATGCTGGGTCATATGGTCGTTCTATTTTTAGTTTTTTCAGGATCCTCCATACTGTTTTTCATAGTGGCAGTATCAAGTTACATTCCCAGCAACAGTGCAAGAGTGTTCCCTTTTCTCCACACCATCTCCAGCATTTATTGTTTCTAGATTTTTTGAAGATGGCCATTATGACCGGTGTCAGATGATAGCTCATTGTAGTTTTGATTTGCATTTCTCTAATGATTAATGATGTTGAGCATTCTTTCATGTGTTTGTTGACAATCTGTATATCTTCTTTGGAGAAATATCTGTTTAGGTCTTCTGCCCATTTTTGGATTGGGTTGTTTGTTTTTTGGTTATTGAGTTGTGTGAGCTGCATGTAAATTTTGGAGGTTAATCCTTTGTCATTTGTTTCATTTGCAAATATTTTCTCCCATTCTGAGGGTTGTCTTTTGGTCGTGTTCATGATTTCCTTTGCTTTGCAAAGCTTTTAAGTTTTCTTAGGTCCCATAGGTTCATTTTTGTTTTTATTTGCATTTCTCTAGGAAGTGGGTCAAAAAAGATCTTGCTGTGATTTATGTGATAGAGTGTGTTGCCTATGTTCTCCTCTAAGAGTGTCATAGTGTCTGGGATTACATTTAGGTCTTTAATCCATTTTGAGTTTATTTTTGTGTATGGTGTTAGGGAGTATTCTAATTTCATACTTTTACATGTACCTGTCAAGTTTCCCAAACACCACTTATTAAAGAGGCTGTCTTTTCTCCACTGTATATTCTTGCCTCCTTTATCAAAGATAAGGTGACCATAAGTGCGTGGGTTTATCTCTGGGTTTTCTATCCTGTTCCATTGATCTATATTAGTGTTTTTGTGCCAATACTATACTGTCTTGATTACTGTAGCTTTGTAGTATAGTCTGAAGTCAGGGAGCCTGATTCCTCCAGCTCCATGTTTCATTCTCAAGATTGCTTTGGCTATTCGGGGTCTTTTGTGTTTCCATACAAATTGTGAAATTTTTTGTTCTAGTTCTGTGAAAAATGCCAGTGGTAATTTGATAGGGATTGCATTGAATCTGTAGATTGCTTTGGGTAGTAGAGTCATTTTCACAATGATGATTCTTCCAATCCCAGAACATGGTATATCTCTCCATCTATTTGTATCATCTTTAATTTCTTTCATCAGTGGTTATAATTTTCTGCATGCAGCTCTTTTGTCTCCTTAGGTAGGTTTATTCCTAGATAGTTTATTCTTTTTGTTGCAATGGTAAATGGGAGTGTTTTCTTAATTTCACTTTCAGAGTTTTCATCATTAGTGTATAAGAATGCCAGAGGTTTCTGTGCATTAATTTTGTACCCTGCTACTTTACCAAATTCATTGATTAGCTCTAGTCGTTTTCTGGTAGCATCTTTAGGATTCTCTATGTATATTATCATATCATCTGCAAACAGTGACAGCTTTACTTCTGCTTTTCCGATTTGGATTCCTTTTATTTCTTTTTCTTCTCTGCTTGCTGTGGCTAGAACTTCCAAAACTATGTTGACTAAGAGTGGTGAGAGTGGGCAACCTTGTCTTGTTCCTGATCTTAGTGGAAATGGTTTCAGGTTTTCACCATTGAGGATGATGTTGGCTGTGGGTTTGTCATATATGGCCTTTATTATGTTGAGGACATTTCACTCTATGCCTACTTTGCAGGGTTTTTATCATAAATGGGTGTTGAATTTTGTCAAAAGCTTTCTCTGCATCTATTGAGAAGATCGTATGGTTTTTCTCCTTCAAGTTTTTAATATGGTGTATCACGTTGATTTATTTGTGTTCCTGGAATAAACGCCACTTGATCATGGTGTATGATCCTTTAAATGTGCTGTTGGATTCTGTTTGCTAGTATTTTGTTGAGGATTTTCACATCTATGTTCATCAGTGATATTGGCCTGTAGTTTTCTTTCTTTGTGACATCTTTGTCTGGTTTTGGTATCAGGGTGATGGTGACCTCATAGAATGAGTTTGGGAGTGTTCCTCCCTCTGCTATATTTTGGAAGAATTTGAGAATGATCTGTGTTAGCTCTTCTCTAAATGTTTGATAGAATTCGCCTGTGAAGCCATTTGGTCCTGGGCTTCTGTTTGTTGGAAGATTTTTAATCACAGTTTCAATTTCAGTGCTTGTGATTGGTCTGTTCATATTCTCTATTTCTTCCTTGTTCAGTCTCAGCAAGTTGTGCATTTCTAAGAATTTGTCCATTTCTTCCAGGGTGTCCATTTTTCTGGCAAAGAGTTGCTTATAGTAATCTCTCATAATTTTTTGTATTTCTGCAGTGTCAGTTGTTACTTCTCCTTTTTCATTTCTAATTCTATTGATTTGAATCTTCTACCATTTTTTCGTGATGAGTCTAGCTAATGGGTTATCAAGTTTGTTTATCTTCTCAAAGAACCAGCTTTTAGTTTTATTGATCTTTGCTATCATTTCTTTCATTTATTTTTCATTTATTTCTGATCTGATCTTTATGATGTCATTCCTTCTGCTAAATTTGGGTTTTTTAATTCTTCTCTCTCTAACTGCTTTAGATGGAAGGCTAGGTTGTTTATTCGAGATGTTTCCCGTTTCTTAAGGTAGGATTTTTTTGCTATAAACTTCCCTCTTAGAAGTGCTTTTGCTGCATCCCATAGGTGTTGGGTCGTTGTGTCTGCAAAGTCATTTGTTTCTAGGTAGTTACTGATTTCCTCTTTGATTTCTTCAGTGATCACTTTGTCATTAAGTAGTGTATTTTTTAGCCTCCCTGTTTTTGTATTTTTTACAGATCTTTTCCTGTAATTGATATCTAGTCTCATAGTGTTGTGGTCAGAAAAGATACTTCATATCATTTCAATTTTCTTAAATTTACCAAGGCTAGATTTGTGACCCAAGATATGATGTATCCTGGAGAATGTTCCATGAGCCCTTGAGAAAAATGTGTATTCTGTTGTTTTTGGATGGAATGTCCTATAAATATCAATGACGTAAATGTTGTTTAATGTATCATTTAAACCTTGTGTTTCCTTATTTATTTTCATTTTGGATGATCTGTCCATTGGTGAAAGTGGGGTGTTAAGGTCCCCTACTATGATTGTGTTACTGTCGATTTCCCCTTTTATGGCTGTTACTATTTGCCTTATGTATTGAGGTGGTCCTATGTTGGGTGCATAAATATTTACAATTGTTATATCTTCTTCTTGGATCGATCCCTTGATCATTATGTAGTATCGTTTGTCTCTTGTAATAGTCTTTATTTTAATGTCTATTTTGTCTGATATGAGAATTACTACTCCAGCTTTCTTCGGATTTCCATTTGCATGGAATATCTTTTTCCATCCCCTGACTTTCAAGTCTGTATGTGTCCCTAGGTCTGAAGTGGGTCTCTTGTAGACAGCATATACACGGGTCTTGTTTTTGTATCCATTCAGCCAGTCTGTGTCTTTTGGTGGGAGCATTTAATCCATTTACATTTAAGGTAATTATCGATATGTATGTTCCTATTCGGATTTACTTAATTGTTTTGAGTTTGTTGTTGTAGGTCTTTTCCTGCTCTTGTGTTTCTGGCCTAGAGAAGTTACTTTAGCATTTGTTATAAAGCTGGTTTGGTGGTGCTGAACTCTGCTATTGATCCCTTCTAGACAATTTTTAATTTCATGTATTGTGTTGTTCATCATTGCTTGTTTCCTCTTTAGTTCTTCTAGGTCTTTGTTAAATATTTCTTGCATTTTCTCTATTCTATTTCCAAGGTTTTGCAACATCTTTACTACCATTATTCTCAATTCTTTTTCTGGTACACTGCCTATGCCCTCTTCATTTGTTAGGTCTGGTGGCCTTTTACCTTGCTCCTTAATCTGTTGTGTGTTTTTCTGTCTTTTCATTTTACTTATCTTACTGTGTCTGGGGTCTCCTTTACACAGTCTGCACGTTCGTAGTTCCCATTGTTTTTGGTATCTGTCCCCAGTGGCTAAGGTTGGTTCAGTGGGTTGTGTAGGTTTCCTGGTGGAGGGGACTAGTGCCTGTGTTCTGGTGTATGAGGCTGGAACTTGTCTTTCTGGTGGGCATGTCCACGTTGGGTGGTGTGTTTTGGGATGTCTGTAACCTTATTATGATTTTAGGCAGCCTCTTTGCTAATGCGGGGGTCTGTGTCCCTGTCTTGCTAGTTGTTTCGCATGGGTATCTGGCAGTGTAGCTTGCTGGTTGTTCAGTGAACCTGGGTCTTGGCGTTGAGATGGAGATCTCTGGGAAATTTTCACCATTTTGTATGACATGGAGCTGGGATGTCTCTTGTGGACCCGTGTCCTCAACTTGGCTCTCCCCGCTCAGAGGCACAGCACTGACTCCTGGCTGGAGCACCAAGAGCCTTTCATCCACACGGATTTTTTGAGACTTATGTTAATGTGGATATATTATACTTAGGCAAACTCTGCCAGTCGAGCGTCAGTCTGAAGCAAAGCTCCTGGACAGTGAGTGAATCCAGGGGTCAGAGATCAGATCTCAATCCATGGGTGAGAAAGCTCCTGAGCTCTAGGAAGCCCGGCGGGGAAGCAGAGATGCTGGACATCAGGACCCACCTTGTATCACAGCTCGCCCAGCCATTCAGGACACCGGTAGTAATTTTGACCCGCTTCAATGGTTGTGATGGCTGAGAATCTTGGCCAGATAGTCTTTCATCTCATCCAGGTCTCCATTTTTCAGTGCCCACATGAACTCCTTGTTGCCCATCACTGCAGCGGGGTGGGCCGGTTAGCCAGGCAGAAAACGAGGAGGCAGTGGCAGCAGAAAACGTATACGTCTGGGCGAGGGGGAGACAGGGCCGCGTGGAGCCGGAGCAAAGAGAAGGCGGCGTAGGCTGGCAGGCGAGCGAGGCAGTTTGCCACGGCGGGCATTGGGGCGGGAGAAAGAAAGATTTTTGTGGCCACCGGGCCCAGCAGAGAAGGTTCCGTGTGGCCGAAGAGAAGCTGGAGTGCTTGCACTTCCGGTTCACTCCCAGCTAAGGCCCTCCCACACTTAGGATAATTTTAACTTTCAAAATGAAAGTAAATCAACATCATCATTTTATAATTGGGAAGAAAACAACACACTGAAGTCCATAGCCATGTGAGAGGTAGATCAAATCAAGATAGAGAGGAAGAGAGCATGGGTTGGAATATGATTGGGAAAAATAATGCACCTCTGGACTTTCCTGGTGCTTCAGTGGTTAAGAATCCTCCTGCAAATGTAGGGAACACGGGTTCGAGCCCTGGTCCAGGAAGATCCCACATGCTGGGGAACAACTAATCCCGCGAGCCACTACTACTGATCCCACTTGCCACAACTCTGGAGCGCATGTCCCTAGAGCCTGTGCTCAGCAACAAGAGAAGTCACTGCAATGAGAAGCCCGCACACCACAACAAAAAGTAGTCCCTGCTCGCTGCAGCAGGAGAAAGCCTGCGCAGAGCAACGAAGACCTAACACAGCCAAAAATAAATAAATAAATATATTAACAAGAAATAATGCCGTTCTGAATGAGGGAATTAAGTGATATTTTGAAGGTAGAATTCATAACATTGTCTGTGGTTCTAGAATCCAGGTCTGAGACTATCTCTCCAAAATTCCACCATTTATCTCTTCCTAATGATTTTTCTACGGTGATAGTGGTTCTTATGTATTGAGAAATTACTCTTCTAGGCCATATGGTAAATATCTCCTATCTATGCTCTCCTCTAGCCTTCTCTATAGCCCTGTGGATTAGGTGTTATCACCATCGTATTACAAATGAGAAAATCCAGACTTAGAGAAGTTAAGTTAATATGTCCTGTGTCACAGAGCAAAGGACAATCAGAACTGGGGTTGATCAGATAACCTATCATAGTACAATAACCAGGGTAGCTGTGATTATTATGTAACAAATAATATAAGGGCAGTAAAAACACCCTAAAAATAAGATATTCTTATATAACTTATATCTCTGCCATGGAAACACCTGCCACCTCAGCAAATAATATAGCTCTATTTATCAAAATGTCAAGTGTAGACAATGTTTATTGATTCTCCTGTCAATCCATGTGATAAGTATACATTAGAGGTCAGAAACTGACCAGCGCTCCCTGTGGTCTCTCGTGGTCCCTTTCAGCAGATCACATCCCAGCAGTGTGCAATGTTTGCCAAGAAATGGGATTTAGCTCACTGACCCTCCTGCCCTCTCCTTGCATTCTTTCTTTTCATTCTCCTGATCCTATTTCTCTAACTTCCATGCCATCTGCACAAGCCACTTACCCTTATCAAGGAGACGCAGTTTGGTACCTTACCCAGTATTTCTTGCTGTTGGCCTCAACTCTACTGCTGGTGCTTTTTCTCTCCTTGGCTTGGTGCAGAGTCAAGAGTCTACGTGTCTCTGGGGGCTTATAAGTAAGGTGTAAATATACACAAAACCGACCCATGTTAATTCTCCTTTAGAGCAAATTTGGTGATGACTAGATTAAAACATGATGGTTTATTCCAGAGCAGAAAAATCCATGTGTGTGAAACTACACCATTTATAGTATTATATCACTACTGCTCCTGCTAGGAGAGAAGCCTGAAGCAGGAAATCTATGGCAGAGCAATGGAAAGGGTGATCACAGTTAATGAGTCTCGTTTTGCTTCAGTCCATTTTCAGGGTCAGCAATAAGTTTTGCTTTTGGGATCTGTGTGATATTGGGGGAAGTGTAAAATAATTGTTCTTATTCTCCTACTTCCAACCAATAATCAGTATTCAAGAATGGCAAGAACTCAAATTCTTAAATCCGAGATTTGGACACTTGCCTTTACGATGAATTCCAGGGAAATATGTGCCCTGTGAGAATCTGTTTAATTGAGCAGAAAATCTACAAGGCTCCTGTCTCCTCTCTGTCTTAAGGTCTGCATGAAAGGTCAAGTGAACTGTCCCTGGGCCCCTTTATTTTATGCTCACCTTAGATCGTGTCCCCGTATGTCTCAGTGCTCTGAGGCAAAAAGTGCACAGAGATGAATCTAGGGAAGGAATCCCGGTCTTTCCTGAACCACTGGGATGGCCTAGGCTGTCCGCACTATCACATGTCTTTTCTGGCCCCTCTGAGAACCAGGCCAGGAATTTTTGCTGCAGGGACCGTGCTCAGCATGTCAGCCCTGACTGTCACCAAAGACCAAGCAAAAGATTGAAAGGGAAGCAATCCAAGTGAGGGGAATCACACCCATGATGAACTTATTACAGTTTGCCTTCGTTTGCTAGAAAAGGAGGGAAATTCTGCCCCTTGGGGTTAACAGAAACTGGTGACTAACCGAATTCTTGAGCTTGTCTGAAAGCTCGTTAAACACCCCTCTGTTTGTAGCCCGTCTTCAGTGAGTAAGCTCACTTTAATTGTTTTGTTGCATGTCCTCCAAGCTTCGTGTTGCCTAAACAATAAGATTTCACCTCAGTTATGTTCAGGAACTTGGAGTCAGCTGTGTCTAACTCAAGCTTGAGCTGGCTAAGACTAGTTGAGACCACTGCCCCCAACCTGGGCCTGTGCAGGTGTCCCTAACGTTTTAGGTCCGAGGACCAGAAATTCCATCCTCAGAAAATGCTAAGTGCCTCCACTTTTGAACGTACATCCCACGAAGAAACACATTACTCATACGCCTCTGCAAAACACCAATTATCTCACACTTCCCTAATTCCTGTCACCTTTCTGCAGGCCTAGGGCCACCCAGCTTCTTTATCCCTCAAATATCTCAAGCCTCTGGCCTTTGGGGTGGGGATCTGAGACTTGTTCTCTTGTCTTCTCTCTTTGGTACTTTTTGAATAAAGCCTTTCTTTGCTGCACCTCAGTGCCTCAGGTTTTGGGCTTTCTCTGCATAGGGCACATGAACCTGGTTCAGTAACAGGAGCACCCATGTTTCTTGTCTTGATGTTGATCAAAGCTCCTCTTATCTGGGAGCCGAGTAGAGCAGGGGTAGTTCTTCACTTCCCTTTTGGATTAGGCTGGGTCACTCATGTTTGTTTACATTGAAGAAGTCTGGAATTCTGTATATGAAGATGTATAGTGTCTAGTTCAGTTAGAATCTCTCCATATTACAATTTTTAAAAATCGAAAATGCAAGCACACACCTTCCCAGGGTCCATGCACAAACAGTGCACTCCCCTGCTCGACATCCATGTGAGAGTCAGCCCAGGAGACGCCAGCGGAGCTGAGTGTGCGGCAGAGACGAGAAGGAAAGGAGACCAGTGTGCTGGGTCCTGGTGGTGGTGGTCGACAGACACCGTAAGGGGGGATCCACACCCAGAAGCTGTAGGCTGACATGAGTGAGAAAAAGTAACATTTGTTGTCAGAGCATGAGCTGTGAGAATGTCAAAAAGCTCTTGGAAAGGGCTATGGGGCAGATGGCAGTCTCAGGCCAGTAGCAATATGGAGAAGCGGGAGGCCTCTTTAAAGGAGATGATCTTTGGGGGCTTGTGGAGAAGCACAGGATGCTGCTAAACATGAGACTTGTGGAAACTGATATAGTAAAAGGAATCAGAGGACATATCAGGAACAAAAAGAATCTGTACTGTGTAGCTGCACTCAACCATGGCAGCCATCCAGGGTGCTCTCTAAATAAGAATCCAAGTCACCACCCACATGCCTCTCCCAACCTCCTCATTTGTAAATGCCATGATATTTGATGGGTGAGGCTGGGTTTAAGGTGCAGGGGTCAGTGCCAACATATCAGGCACCCAAGTGGCTAATGCAGCCTTCTGAAAAAACCAAAGATATCTGGTTCCTTTCCTGGATCTGTAGATAAATGGTACTTCTGGATAGGGTTGGTCTTAAACTTGTCTTTCAGATGTTTACTTACCCATCCATAAAGTTCAGCTCACACCATCTCTCAGGCCAGCACTGACACTTTAAGTGTGACCCACCCACAAATTCTTCAGCGACTCACGGAGTTGAGTTATATCTCAGTAAACCTGGAAGAAGATAAATGAATAAATAAAATGGTGCCCCACTGAATCTCGAATAAAATCGAGGCTAAATGGAATTTTAGTGGGCATGTGCAGCAGTTTTTGTATTTTAATAAAAACCATTATTGATTTTCAAAAGTGTATTTTGGAATTGAAGTATTAATTTAATAATACTTATTTCATAGTATTTTGAATAATTATCTTGGCTGTTAGGAATGGACCTAGATCTTTGTTCTTCCCAAATCTTGCAGAAGAGCTTTTCAAAGGTTCAGAATTTTGTACAATTGTTTTTAATAACCCAGTCTTTTTGACAATTTTTGGCTTTCCAAAGTTCTATAATGTCACTGTTATTAATCTCAATTTTATTTTATAAAGTGGCAACTTTTCTTTCTAAATTAGTAGCAAACATTCTGTAGTTACATGATTTGAAAACCCTTAGGTATGTTTGATTTTTAATGTCAGAAATTTTATATTGCAGTGTATTTGAATTGACTGCATTAGAATGTAGAGTTCTATGAAGATAGGAACATTGTATTATTTACAATTTAGTCCTCATAACAAGCCAAGTTCTGAAATCCTGGAAGCTTTCAGTAAATATTTGTTAATAATTGAAAATGTGATAAATTAATGAATAAGGTAACTTAGCTGTTCTTTCTCCTGATGACACATTTATGCCATTGATTTCAGACTCACATTTTCTCCTTAGGATCAGAGGGATGCTAGATGCTCTCTCCCTTGCTTGCATGTTTCTGTGTGTGCGTGTGCAGGTACACAGACAGGAGCACAGACGCACAAAGGTTGCAGGCATCATCGCATGCTCTATAGACCCCTACAATACCATGCTTTCACCCATTAGACGTCAGTGGACTCTAGGGTTATAATGAATGTTTTTAGGCCAACAAAGAAAAGCAATTTATCTGACGAGGAGCCAAACCTTATCATGCAGCCCCTAACCTCTCCAAATCTGAAAACGGAAGTCTCCATGTCTGCAATGATTTATTTTATTTTATCTTACCTTATTTTATTTATTGTGGTATAGTTGCTTTACAATGTTGTGT
Organism: Kogia breviceps; assembly: GCF_026419965.1. NCBI lineage: Eukaryota > Metazoa > Chordata > Mammalia > Artiodactyla > Physeteridae > Kogia > Kogia breviceps. The sequence goes on along the minus strand of NW_026711575.1, from coordinate 78,902 downwards.
TTCTGGAATGATCTTCCACCTTATCGGTCCTGACATATCTTTCTGTTCTTGGTGGGGGAAAAAAAAAACATTTGGCTAAAAATTATGACATAGGAATAAACCCCTGCCTGACTGAATTATTGGGATTTTCATGGCAGGGTCCACAAATTCCACAGGACAAGGACTCTTGTGAAAAATTAAATTTATTTGTAATTCAATTTGAAGTCCTGAGGGGCAATTAAGTGAAAATATAAAAGGAATAGAACAAGTGAAGCACCAGATTTTACAGTGTTTTGAGACAGAGGGCTTCTCACCTTGGGAGTTCATAAGTGTAAATAAAAGTTAAGGCTCTGCTGAAGTGTGTCCCACATTTATCACATTAAGGGTTCACTCGACTGTGAGTTTCTGGTGTATTTAAATGTGAGACTCCAGCTAAACTATATTCCACATTTAAAACATATATAGGGGTTCACTTCAGGGTGAGTTTTCTCATGTCATCTAAGGTTACAGCATTGCCTGCAAGCCTTCCCACATTGATGAGATCTGCATGGTTTCACTCCAGTATAAATTAGCTTCTGTTAATTCAATGATGACTAAAGGCTGAAGGCTCTTCCAAATTGATTGCAAGCATAGGGTTTCTGTCCTGTGAGAGGTCACTCATGTGGCGCAAAAGTTGGGTTCTATGCGAAATCTCCTCATATTTGTTACATTCAACGGGCTCTTCTCCCAGGTGAAGCCTCTGCTATTGATAAGGAAAGGAAAGACAGTTAAAAGTTTGCTCACATAAAATTCATTTCTTCAGCTCTGGACACATGAATACTAGGCTGCTCCCTCAGTGATGGTCTCCACTCACTACCCCCACACACAGCATGCTACTTATATTCACATAGAATCTCAGTTTGCTGAATTCACATAGATTTTTCTATTTTGTAGCCTCTCACTGCCATCGTTTTCTGATTTTTAGGTCTTCTTTACTTTTCAAACACGATATGTCATGAGCTACATTTAAGCAACTGCCCTTTTGAAACTCAGGTACACTTTGTCTTTGGGGTAATATGGTTCTAAATGCAAACTATTCAAAGACCACTGCTGGGCCAGCGTTTAAGTCCACGTTCGGTCAAGGTGCTTGTGCTGAATTCCTCTTACCCTAAGATCATGTCTGTAATGTGGGCAGCAGGGTTCATCCCCATAAACTTACTGTTGACCTTCAGATAAATGGGTTCTTCCTGAAGCTACCGTCTGTGAACATGTTGAAAAGATTGATCTTTAACACAGAGAAAAGGTATGAAATGGAGGAATATACCAGTAATTGCAAACATATTATGGGATATTGACAGTTAGAAAATATCTTTAAGCGTAAACCCAACCAAAACTAAAATGGGTGGGATGTGGGCGAGATCAGGATGAGGAAAAGCACCGAAAGGGAGGGACTGAAACAGTGGGCGCTGTGTTGAAATTTAGCACCAGTAAAAACAGAGCCATCCTTTCCTCTAAGGCCAAGGAATATGCAGAAGGTTAGATTAATAAGAGTGTTATGTTTACATAATTGTGGTACGATTGGAGAGATTTTTCTAGATTGGCTTCAACTAGATGCCAGAGACACTTCACTCAAAGAAAACTGCTATTGACATTACCCCAGTTCTGGATGAGGTTCACACTCACAGGTCTTGAAAGGCACTGATTCCTAAAAACATGCTGGACATTCTTGTTCGGACTGCCCCGTCTCCCCAAATGTCCAGAGGTGATGGTCAAGGGTGACAGTACTGAGAAAAGGCAGCTGTGTGTAACGAAAGCTCCAACCCTGTTTGACGTCAAGTTCAATGTTTCTCTGGGCTGACTTGGCCTATGCCTTTCAGATGCATCACAGAGATGGGCACACTCTGAATACAGAGTGAGTTTCATGATAAAGGAGCATCACATGTGGGGTGGTGGGAAATCACCTGCACAGTCCACAACAGAATGTTAATTCCGAGCTGACTGGCAATTAAAAAATGTGTACTTGGGAATCCAAATATATCCTCGCTCCCCACTACTTTCAGTTAAACCTCCAGACTTCGCACAAGGCAGGCAATAGACATGTTCCGCCAAGTATCAGCAGTGACTACAGGCAAAGTATTCCCCAATACAAACCTCACTGTTCTCATGTGGGAAACACTTTAATAACCTCTCAAGAGACTTGAGTGATTAAATGAGCTGACATGACGCGTTTGAACATAACGAAACCCAATGAATAAAAGCTACAGTTGAATTAGTCATTAGAAAGTCAGAGAGCCTTGATGCAATGTCCACCATTTTGTGTGAGAGAACAGAGTGTATCAACAACTTGGGGTCCGCAGCTGCTGCCTAACTAACCTCGACACAGAGCATGCATTCATCACCAGATGAATGAGGACAGAGGGGCTCAACTTCACAAGCCAGTGGACCCACAGCTGCCAAACTGTAAGATGATCCCCGACTGACCTTTCCTGTGCGTTGAGGTCCCTCTTTCCCTCCTCGTTTCCTGGGACCTCACCGCTTTGACTATCCTTGTCTCTCCTGTAGCTTCCTCCTGTCTTCCCTGCTCACAGACTAATAGGAGACTCTCGATGGTTCAGGCCTCTCCAGGGCTTCCCATATGGCTACAGTTTTCTAAGTTTTCCTCTACCTACTATATCCTCCTCAATGCACCAATGAAGGAAAAAAAATGCTTTCTGTAAAGTGCTTCCAGTTTCTGAGCAAAGGTTTCCTAAACAGGGGGAAAGTGGCTGGTTTTGACAAGAATGAAAGGGAGTATTTTGTTTTGACTTTTGGAGTTTTCAAAAGAGTCAATTGTATTCTGAGAAAACAGATTAAAAATTAGTAAAAAAATAAAATGCAAACGTGGTTGCACCCTGCCCTCTGGGCCGGTGTTGCTGAAGGGCTGCTTCTTTTTCTGCTGCACCCTCAGCCCCGCACAGCCCTCTAGCCAGCACCTCTGAAGCTGAGCGTATTGAACTTAGCCGTCCTCACACCGCCGCCCTCCCCAGGTCTGAAAGTCTGCTCTTGCTCGTCCCTCCACTGGGCTCTATCCCATGACGGAGCTCACTGCCTCGCAGACTCGCTTATACAGCGAGTCGCACTCCCATCAAGACTGTGGCTGTGGGGAGAGAAATACAACGACTCATGTGCCCTGGGAGTAAACAAACACCCCACTTGCAAATGTGAAGTTGTCTACGACAAAAGAGGAGAAATCTTGTTTCCCAGGGTCAAACTAGGAAGGCTTTGTCTACTGCTTCTCATAAGGGAAATAGTATACGAAATTTGCTTATTAGGAAATAAAAATCAAAGGGGTTTTAAAGGTTATTAACTCATGATATTCCAAGGTATTATTCAGTTTACTCCCTGACCCCAAACGCTAGGAGAACCTCCAGTGCACTAACCCCACTCTCTTAACATCTGTGCCACCCTGTCTTCATTCTTATTCCAAATTAATCAAATTAAGTCATTTCAACATATAATTATGAAGACCAACAATTTCCATATTCCTCTTTTCATGTTCCCTCCAAATTGATCACATCTGCTGATCAAGATTCCAATCTTGGAGGGCTCCAAGTACCCGCTTCTTCCATGACTGAATCTAACTGGGAAATTAAATCTGGTGGGGTTCACAAATCTTCCAACCTCTTTCAAATATTTCTAGCCATTGTACCACATCTAGATAATTAATTCTTATTCTATGCCTCCCAATTATTTCAGATCTTCTCCATATCTTTTGATTTTTAATCATTCTCAGTAATTTCCTCACTTTTCACAAAAGGAATCACCTCTACTAGACAGATTAATCAGATAATTTGAGGAAATTATTCAGCTCACTGTCATAAAACCTGCAAATATTCCTCATTGTTGACTCCCAGGCCCATAGTAAGAATTGAAGAATCATCTCTTCCATGGCCAAGCCCCATTTCTCCAACTGTATTCTTTTCTCTCCTGCATCCCTGGAAACTCCATGTAATTGATTATAATTGAAGTATTATTTATCTTGGCATAAAAATACAAATGCTTTAAAACCCTAAAAATATCTTCCTTGAATGTTTGATAACATCAAAAAAACACCAGTCTTTTGGTAAAGCCACACGAAACCCACAGCCTGATGGACTGTTTGTACGTTAAACACATTTATATAAAGACTGATCCTCTTGCTGCAAATTCTCTTCCCGGGACTGACCACAATTCACAAAACAGTGAGACCTCTGGCCCAACGCATCAACATGGCTTTTGGAGGCTTTTAGAATATTAGCAAATTAAAGGAATCACTTATACTTTCCTTACGTGTACCTGAGTGGTTAACCTGTTGAGAAGGAAAAGCTTGTGTCAGGGAAGTTATTCCTTGATTAGATTTATCCTGATTGGCATCCAGATTAAAGGAGTTCTTTCTTTATGATTATAAAAGATATGAGGTTATCAGATCCATTAACAGGAGCCCACAGACAACTCTGTGGCTGATTCTATACAAAGAGACTAAAACTTTGCACTCAGGAGTGTGGTAGGTGCATACTTAAATAAAGGCACAAACACAGTTTCCTCACACATTTTGTTTCCCGTGATTACTAAAGAAAACTTTCCCCAGGAGGAATCAAAGTCATTTATTATTCAAGGAATTTTTAATCTAAAGATGGTTATTTAATTTGGTTAAAGCCTTTTGGTCACAGGCCATGTGAGAGTAGATTAGGTTACTGTGCACATGGAATTTCTGTGGATGTACAGTTCATATGTAATAGTCAAGAGAAACTTGCTTTATGAGTCTACAGTTGCCTTTTCTGCAATTAGTCCAGAGAAGAAAACAGGAAAAAAGAAAAAGAAAATATCAGACGACTAGAGATATTGTGAAATAGTAGATGTGTTGCCTTTAGGTTCTATTCAAGACAACAGGGAGAGGAGAGTTACATAGCTAGTAATTTAAAGAAGGACTCTCTGAGGCACTGACATTTAACCTGAAAGTGAAGCAGGATATATGTAGCTGGAACCTTGTATGTGGATATCAGGGAGGAGATGAACAGAGACGAGAGAGCTCATTGTAGAGATGAAATCGATGCTTGGTTCTGTTTGTGTGGTTCTGGGACGTTATGTCAACGACTGAGCCCCAAATAATTAGTGGAGCCGTTATGTCAAACTGCAGACGAGAGGAGTAGTTTTTATTTGGGGAGGAAGTTCCTGGTTTCTGTCTGATATACATTTCATTGTAAGGGCCTGCAAGTATGGATGACACCTCAGGAATGAAATGTAGCATTCGTTTTTACGCATTATTCTCATAGTGGTAACAGTCGAAGACTGAATAATTATAACAGTTTTCGAAGAAGCTGTATATAGTAAAAAGAGAGAAGAGGGCTACAAGGGAGTCTTGAGATGCTGAAATAGTATTGTTTGAGGAGAACCGCACATAGTCCACTGGGAGGAAGTGACTAGTTTAGAGGTAATGGGGAGTTTGCGATGTCAGAGGACCTTGGAAATATAAAGTTCCTGATGGAGGTCACAGTCCAATTCTGCTTGGGTCCAAATAAAATACTGAGAAACATTCATTGGATTTAATTATGGAGAGATATCTATAATGTTATAAAGGTTTCTGTATACGCAGGTCAATACTACAGGGAGATCACCCGTAGTAAATCAAAGTGTGGGAGGGGCGCCCAGAGATTGTCACTAATCCTGCACTACTCTTTCAGTTTCCTTTGGAAGGAGGAAATGCATGGGGCAGGAACTAGAGATAAATTGGTTCAGAGATTTTGTTTCTAGAATGAAGAAACTGAACAAGATGAAAGGGAATGGACTGGGAAGAGATGGGTGTTTGCTGGTAGAAGAGCTTCAGTTTACAATGAATAATAAAACATCCTCCAGAGAGCAGGAGAGTAGAGGATACATTTGAGAAAAATGGGCTTCTCCAGGCGTAGAAATGACTTTCAGTTTAAACAGGAGCAGCATCGCCAATGGGTGAAGATGCAGGAAGAGGTGTTGACTTCATGACAGTGAGCTGAAACATTTCTTCAAATTATCTACCTCATCTGCATGGTACGAGGTGAGTCCACTGTTGAAAGTGAGGGAAGGCGAGAATTTCAGGGATTCAGAAAAACAAGGGGAACACTTGAAGTGTGTGCAAAGCATGGGAGAATGATTTATGATCACGTCCTTGTAGGAATCCAGATATTTATAAAACTCATTGGGAGATACGTATGCTAGATGCAGCCATAGGAAGGGGAGATCTTTTTTGTAATCTCTGTTTGGGGTGTTGATCATCAGATGTGCTGAGAGGTCAGAGGGGCCTGAGAATTGTTCCAGAAAACTCAGGAGACATGGGGGTGATCGGGAGGCTGGGTCAGTACACTGGAGGATTCCTGTGCTGGGAGAACCTAAGCTCGGTAGTCATTGTGTGAACAGACTGGAGGAGGAAGTGTCGTGTTAACAGGGCAGATGCCAACCACTGATTTGGTAGGTGACATATCTAGGCCAATCTTGAATCTGGGGTCCACAGCTCAACACCAGCATATTTAGGAATTTGAGATTTAGAAACAGCCTGAGCTACGTTTCAGTTCTAGCTCTGTCATGATCTAGCTGCACAATTTTCTCACATAAGCATAATTTCAGAACCTAGCTTATGTTACTTGTTAAAAAAACAACTAATCTATGAGTAACGGGGTTGTACTAAAGATAAATAAGTAAATGTAGGTAAATCTCAATCAAAGGGTCTCCAAAGGAATGTTTTCTCTTTTCAGTATCTCAGGATCAAAGGGTTGTGATCCACCCCTGTTCCTGACACACTATCAATAGTTGTCTTCGTCGTCGTTAATGATTAATATTGACTTAGGTAGCACTTGACAGTTTACACATACTTTCCTATACAAAAATTATGAAATGAAGAATGTTTCTCCCCATGACATTTAGTAGGACAAAACTCCACCTACTATTTCACAAATATATCTGGAAAGTGTCGAATAAATTTCCCCCCAAATTAAACTTCACTCTATGTTTGATGAGTGTGTCTGCCCTGTGTGGATTGTGGTACCCAACAGTGGGCTTATGTTGTACATACTCCTGATGCATTCCTGTGTAAGGGGGTTTTAGTCCTGATTTTTGTGACAAGGCCTTCCAACAAGACATGAGTCCCTGGATTGATTTCCCCGCCATTTAGTAGATACGAAGTGGCCTGGTCACATGTCCACGGCCATGGAGGGCAGCAATAGGGTTTAGGCTCTCATTTTGCCTGATTCCCACATGGGGAGGAACCAAAGTGATTGAGGGCAAGGACATCCAGGGAGTGGGGGCTCTAAAGCACTGGGGCGGGTGCTGGAGAAAAAATGCTGCTGCATTTGATCAAGAAATATTTCAGGAAACATTTGAGAGTGGTGTTCTTTCTGTGGAGTCAACATCCCCCAACTGATCATTGTGCGGGTTTCCTGGAGTTTGGTGTAAATCCTAGGAAGTGAACATTAATGAAATAACTCTGAAAAAGTAGCTCTAATACAAGTACAATACCCAAGGATTTTCATTTTTTATGTGTAAATGAAAATATTACTCTTGATTATGTGCAATAGCCTACACTGCTTCTTGTTGACCCTGGAGAGAGGGGCGTTCACCATATCTACACATGCCTGTGGGTAGGTGGTAGGGCTCATTCCCAGGTGAATGGTAGAGGATTCATGCCTGGCGTACCTAACAGTGCTTTGAATGCCTGGATTCTCTTGGTTGCTTTCTCTTTCCTCATCTTTATCTGCTCAGTTTTTCATGTGACCCTGCATGAAGATGCAGAGGAGGACAAGTTGTGGCTGAGTGCTTGACAAGGAAACAGCAGGTGAGAAGAGACTTAATTTTATTCTTGAATTGGTCCATCGTTGCCAAATGGTCCGGTTTCTCCTTTTGGCCTGGATCTTCTAAGTGCACCCCTGAAATACTAATGCCAGTTATGTTCACCACCCTGTTAGGGAGACTGATGTGGAAATAATCTCCTTCCGTCATTCACATCCACTTGTTCCAGACTCCATTAAGGCTGTGACTTCGCAGAACAGATGGGAGAGATTTTCACTAAAAACAATAAATACAGCCCTTAGGTTAAGTAGAGAAAAATTCCTTAATTACCATGTGAATGACTACAATGGCCTTAGGTGTGTGTTGAACACAGGTGACAGTGATGAGAGAAACAAGTTTCCAGATGGGTGGGGGAGCAGCTGTGTCGAGTCCAGTGTGAAAGGCGCTGGGGTGGAGGTGGGTGCTGGGCAATAAAGAGTATGAGGAATTATTTACTATTTCTAACTTTTAAAATATTAAACTTTTTATAGACCATATTTCAAGATTTTTATATCTACAAAAAAGATATTATTTCCTTCCTAAACTTCTTCACAATAACTCAGTTATCCTATGCGTACTTTTCTTTTTAAAGAGTTTCTAATTTATTATTTATTTTTGGTTATTTTGGGTCTGTTGCTGAACACAGGCTTCCTCTACTTGCTGTGAGCGGGGGCTACTCTTCATTGAGGCATGGGGACTTCTCATTGCGGTGTCTTCTGTAATTCCTGAGCAGGGGACCCAGGGGCGCAAGCTCAGTAATTGTGGCTGAGGAGCGTGGCCGATCCACGGCACGTGGGATCCTCCCAGACCAGGGATCAAACCCGTGTTTCCTGCATTAGCATGTGGACTCTCAACCACTGCACCGCCAGGGAAGTCCCTCCTTATATGTTCTTCACCTTTGTTCAAACTTGAAAACCAAATGTAACATATGTAATTATTTTCTTAATTGTAGTTGTGTATTGAGGAGAAACTGATAGAATGAAATGTAGAGCACTGGACAGCAAATGACAGATAAAGGAGCTCCAAACCCTCACTCCCCGCTAGTGACATCGATACAGCAACCAGAATTGGTCAGCGCTGGGAACCCAAGAAGTGGCAGCAATCTCTTTTCTGCTCCCACCACTCGTAGACCTGGCAGGAGTACGGATTACCTGCCGATATGTGTGTGTGCGTGTGTGTCTTTTTTCTTCGTGCCACAGCTGGACGTGCTGATTGAGCCTGCGTGTTTTAAGAAAGCAATGGCCATGTGGCACTCACAATACAGTGGACCCTCTGTCGCTCTTGTGTCTTTGGGAGTTGAGTGCACACAAAGATTGTATGATGGATCCAGGCGCAAACTTCCAGCTTTCCCCTTGGCTCATACCTGCCATGCAAGGGGAATGTTCTTCCCTTAGGAAATCAGCTCAAAGCTTTTGGGGAGCAAGGCTGCACAGGTGTAGGTTAGGGCCCGCAACCCTCGGCATGGACGATTGGGCAAACCAAGTGGATTGCTCGGGGCTCCTGATATGAGGAAACAGACTGAGGACACAGGGAGCCCAGTCCTGCAAAGTGAAAGTTCAACTTGCCTTTAGGTGGCTCTGGGTGTGGGTGGAGGAGAGACATTGAGGGACTGAGATGCCAGCTGCCTCTCCCAGGACTGTAGAAGGAGGGGGCAGAGAAGCAGGAAGTGTGGTTCACGTTTGTTTCTGACACACTCATCTTTCTTGCTCTTGACCCCAGGCTATAAGGAGGAATTTATTCTTGTTTTTCAAAGTTGCTTTACCTATTCCAATCCTTTACTTTTCCATTTATTTTTTCAAAAGGTATATATATATATTTAAACTTGCTATTTTTATTAAACAGTTTGTCATCGACTTTTGTTTCCAAGTCGATACTTATAGATCTAGATCATTTAAAAAATATCAATAAAGCAAAGCACAAAGTGATAGTACTGTATCCTCTGAATATACTTGAAATTTACTGACCATATCCCTCTCAGTGACTGTTTTCTAAATGTTCTGTTTTTCACAAATGTTCCCACCCATCTATTTCTTATCATTTGACTTTGCTTGTGAAATATGTAAAGATGAATTAGGTGGTCAAGTTATCAATCGTTTCCTTTATGGCTTCTGGGCTCTGGTTTTTATGTTTTAGTATTCCCGCCACTCTGCAATTACAGAATAAAATGTCACCCGTGTTTCCGATTGGTACTTTCATGGTTTCAGTTTACAGTCCACGCCGTCCATCTCCCTGCAGAATTTTCCTTGTTTACAGCGGCCGGCGGCCCAGGAATAGCGTGAAGAGCGCGTCTCTTTCGCGGCAGCCTCCAGGCAACCTCCTCCCAGCTCCTCGTCCCACGTCTGCTGCCGGGGTCGCGCCGTGCCGTGCCGAGCCGTCAGCTAGCTCCGAGGCGAACGCCCCGAGAGGAGCTCCGTCGTTTGGGCGGGCCGCGCTGCACGGTCGCCGTTCCGGCGATTGGGATCCGGCCCGGTAACGTTCGAGCCGGTTGTCGGGCGCCACCTGGCGGCCGCTTTTATATCGTCCCTTGTCTCCGGAGCTTCGGCGGTCTTCGCGAGGGCTGAGACTCGGCCTCCGTGTCCGAAGCAGAGTTCCGGGAGGCCGCCGAGGCTGGTGGCGACTGCCCCAGTGGCTCCGAGGCGTGGGCGCCTCCTGCTATCGATGGAGATTGGGCGTGCAGTTTTGTTAGTGTGTGCCCGTTGCCGCGCTCCCGAGGGAAGTGTGGAGGTTGCATGGCTGGGTCGACCAGCATCTGCCTGTGCACCTGCAGCCACGGGGGGACCGAACGGACTCGACACGACCAGGGCCGGCCGCCGCTTGCTGAAGGTAGACGATGTTCCGAGACCTTCGGTGCACCTGAGGCTTGATGTTGCATCCTTGTGAGTCACTTTAGAGGCGTTCAATTTGCTACCATCTCGGTCCCCCAGTTTCCCACTCCGGAGGTGGGGAACGGCCCGGGCGTTGAGGCCGTTGGAGGTCGTGACGTGCTTGTTGGATGGCGCACTTGGGTCCCGGTCTCCGGGGCATGGGCGCTCCGTGCTCTCGCAGAGATGCGGACGTGCATACAAGTATTGTGAGGCCGGTGCTGTGCTCCCTAGAACTTGAGTCGTGGTCTGGGCAATTGGACCGCACGCCCGGGTTCCCTCTTCCCGCGGGGAACGCCTGGGTTGCTCCCCGTGGTCAGGAGAGCGTATCAGTGCAAGGCGTCGCCCTCTGTGTGTCCTGGTGGTCGTAATTTCGTTTCACAAGTCTCGCCTGGGGGTGGCTGAAAGTCTCCTACGGAGGTGGACGGCACCAAGTTTCCGGCGGCCTTCCCTGTGGATCCCGTTTGCCCTAATTCCCAAATTTCTTTCTGCAGTTTTTACGGACCAGATGGCGAAACGAGAGTACAATGGGAGGGGACCATCCCCGCACTCCCCATCCTCCTTCCCACGGAAACGCGACGCCCTGGCCAATAGGCCGCCCATTGTTGCATCTGGGCAACCTTGGGGATATGTTGCATCCCGGTCCTGTCGCCGTGGTGGAGCTCCTCGCCGGCGTTGCAGACGGAATTCGCACAGGCCGAGGTACGCCAGGTCCAAATGGAAGAAAAAACACTGGAATAGATCTAGATGGCACGGAAGAAAAAGTGCGCCCCAACTCCTCTCCACTCGCTAGGTCCACTACAGGTCCTATTTCTCTCTCCAGGTTGTACCGCGTCCACACGCGCGTTCAGAGACCATTCTGGGATGAGATCCTCTTACAACCGCGCCCAAACAGGACTGCGTTGAACCTCTGGCTTTCTCACGACCGTCAACAGACACCCCCAGGCAGATCGCCAGTTCCCATTTGTTAGGTTTCTCCGACCATAAGTCCCAGGCAGGACCGTGGCCGCTCATTGAGCGCCACCCGCTCGCGACTGTACGTTTCGTCACATGCGGTGAGGGGACCTTTGTGTGGTCAACACACAAGCGCTTTAACGATGAGGCCATCAGAAGAGGGGACGCCGGGCGCTCACGGGTAGACGCACCTCGGCCTGCGCGAATTCCGTCTGAGCCGCCTGTGGTCGCTTCTCGCGGATCGCGGAGAAAGTGGCTGCTGGGGATGAGGTCCACCACGGCGACAGGACCGGGATGCAAGGGATCCCCAAGGCTGCCGGGATGAAGCAATAGGCCGCCTATTGGTGGGGGCGTCGCGTCCACCCCTCCCAGTGCGTCCCCGTTTCGCCACCCGTGCCGTAACCACTGCAGAAATAAATTTAGGAATTAGGGCAAACGGGATCCACAGGGAAGGCTGCCGGAAACTTGGCGCCGTCCACGTCCGTAGGAGACTTTCAGCCACCCCCCAGGCGAGACTTGGGAAACAAAAGGACGACCATCAGGACACACGGAGGGCGACGCCATGCACGGATACCCTCTCCTGACCACGCGGAGCAACCCAGGCGTTCCCCGCGGGCAGAGGGAACCAGGGCGTGCGGTCGAACTGCCCAGACCACCACTCAAAAACTTCTAGGGAGCACGGTACCGGCCTCACAATACTCGTGTATGCACGTCCGCATTACTTGCGAGAGCACAGTGCGCCCATGCCCTGGAGACCTGCACCCAAGCGCGCCATCCAACAAGCACGTCACGACCTCCAACGGCCTCAACGCCCGGGCCTGGGCCGTTGCCCACCTCCGGAATGGGACGCCTTGGGACCGAGATGGTAGAACGCCCCTAAAGTGACTTACGCGTGTAGATTATCAAGCCTCAGGTGCACCGAAGGTCTCGGAACACCGTCTCCCTTCAGCATGCGGCAGCCGGCCTTGGTCATGTCGAGTCCGTTCGGTCCCCGTGGCTGGAGGTGCACAGGCAGATGCTGGTCGACCCAGCCATGCAACCTCCACACTTCCCTCGGGAGGGCGGCAACGGGCACACACAAACCTGCACGCCCAATCTCTATCGATAGCAGGAAGCGCCCACGCCTCGGAGCCACCGGGGCAGTCGCCACCAGCCTCGGCGGCCTCCCAGAACTCTGCTTCGGACACGGAGGCCGAGTCTCAGCCCTCGCGAAGACCGCCGAAGCTCCGGAGACAAGGGACGATATAAAAGCGGCCGCCAGGTGGCGCCCGACAACCGGCTCGAACGTTACCGGGCCGGATCCCAATCGCCGGAACGGCGACCGTGCAGCGCGGCCCGCCCAAACGACGGAGCTCCTCTCGGGGCGTTCGCCTCGGAGCTAGCTGACGGCTCGGCACGGCACGGCGCGACCCCGGCAGCAGACGTGGGACGAGGAGCCGGGAGGAGGTTGCCTGGAGGCTGCCGCGAAAGAGACGCGCTCTTCACGCTATTCCTGGGCCGCCGGCCGCTGTAAACACGGAAAATTCTGCAGGGGGATGGACTGCGTAAACTAAAACCATGGAAGTACCAATCGGAAACACGGATGACATTTTATTCTGTAATTGCAGAGTGGAGAGGTTACTAAAACATAAAACCAGGGCCCAGAAAACAAAAAGGAAGCGATTGATAACCACCCAATTCATCTTTACATATTCCACAACGATAAGAAGTGGATGGGTGGGGACATTTGTGGAAGTACATGTGCAATAAGAATATTGATATCAGTATTAAGAACAGAACATTTAGAAAACAACCATTAAGAGGGACCAGGTAAGTAAATTTCAAGTATATTCAGAGGATACAGTACTATCACTTTGTGCTTTGCTTTATTGATATTTTTTAAATGATCTAGATCTATAGGTATCGACTTGGGAAAAAATGATGGTGACAAAACTGTTTAATGAAAATAGCAAGTTTAAATATATACATACCTTTTGAAAAAAATAAATGGAAAAGTAAAGGATTGGAATAGGTAAAGCAACTTTGAAAAACAAGAATAAATTCCTCCTTATAGCCTGGGGTCAAGAGCAAGAAAGATGAGTGTGTCAGAAACAAACGTGAACCACACTTCCTGCTTCTCTGCCCCCTCCTTCTACAGTCCTGGGAGAGGCAGCTGGCATCTCAGTCCCTCAATGTCTCTCCTCCACCCACACCCAGAGCCACCTAAAGGCAAGTTGAACTTTCACTTTGCAGGACTGGGCTCCCTGTGTCCTCAGTCTGTTTCCTCATATCAGGAGCCCCGAGCAATCCACTTGGTTTGCCCAATCGTCCATGCTGAGGGTTGCGGGCCCCAACCTAAACCCGTGCAGCCTTGCTCCCCAAAAGCTTTGAGCTGATATCCCAAGGGAAGAACATTCCCCTTGCATGGCAGGTATGAGCCAAGGGGACAATTGGAAGTTCGCGCCTGGATCCATCATACAAACGTTGTGTGCACTCAACTCCCAAAGACACAAGAGCGACAGCGGGTCCACTGTATTGTGAGCGCAACATGGCCATTGCTTTCTTAAACCACGCAGGCTCAATCAGCAAGTCCAGCTGTGGCACGAAGAAAAAAGACACACACGCACACACACATATCAGCAGGTAATCCGTACTCCTGCTAGGTCTAAGAGTGGTGGGAGCAGAAAAGAGATTGCTGCCACTTCTTGGGTTCCCAGCGCTGACCAATTCTGGTTGCTGTATTGATGTCACTAGTGGGGAGTGAGGGCTTGGAGCTCCCTGATCTGTCATTTGCTGTCCAGTGCCCTACATTTCATTTGTCTATCATACACTTTCTCCTCAATACACAGCTACAGTTAAGAAAATAATTGCATATGTTACATTCAGTTTTCAAGTTTGAACAAAGGTGAAGAACATATAAGGAGGGACTTCCCTGGCGGTGCAGTGGTTGAGAGTCCACATGCTAATGCAGGAAACACGGGTTTGATCCCTGGTCTGGGAGGATCCCACGTGCCGCGGATCGGCCATGCTCCTCAACCACAACTACTGAGTCTGCGCGCCTGGAGCCTGTGCTCAGCAATAAGAGAAGACACAGCAATGGGAAGTTCCCGTGCCTCAATGAAGAATAGACCCGCTTGCAGCAAGTAGAGAAAGCCCGTGCTCAGCAACAGACCCAACACAAACAAAAATAAATAATAAATTAGAAACTCTTTAAAAAGAAAAGTACGCATAGGATAACTGAGTTATTGTGAAGAACTTTAGGAAGGAACTTTTATCTATCTTCTTTTGTAGATATAAAAATCTTGAAATATGGTCTATAAAAAGTTTAATATTTTAAAAGTTAGAAATAGTAAATAATTCCTCATACTCTTCATTGCCCAGCACCCACCTCCACCCCAGCGCCTTTCACACTGGACTCACCTGATGACACATCTGCTCCCCCACCCATCTGGAAACTTGTTTCTCTCATCACTGTCACCTGTGTTCACCACACACCTAAGGCCATTGTAGTCATTCACACGGTAATTAGGGAATTTTTCTCTACTGAGCCTAAGGGCTGTATTTATTGTTTTCAATGAAAATCTCTCCCATCTGTTCTGTGAAGTCACAGTCTTAATGGAGTCTGGAACAAGTGGGTGTGAATGACGGGAGGAGATTATTTCCACATCAGTCTCCCTGACAGGGTGGTGAACATAACTGGCATTAGTATTTCAGGGGTGCACTTAGAAGATCCAGGCCAAAAGGAGAAACCGGACCATTTGGCAAAAGATGGACCAATTCAAGAACAAAAATAAGTCTCTTCTCACCTGCTCTTTCATTGTCAGGAACTCAGCCATCTCTTGTTCTCCTCTGCATCCTCATGCAGGGCCACATGAAAAACTGAGCAGATAAAGATGAGGAAAGAGAAAGCAACCAAGAGAATCCAGGCATTTAAAGCATTGTCAGGTAGCCAGGCATGAATCCCCTACCATTCACATGGGAATGAGCCCTACCACCTAACCCACAGGCATGTGTAGGTATGGTGAACGCCCCTCTCTCCAGGGTCAACAAGAAGCAGTGTAGGCTATTGCACATAATCAAGAGAGTAATATTTTCATTTACACATAAAAAATGAAAACCCTTGGGTGTTGTACTTTTATTAGAGCTACTTTTTCAGAGTTATTTCATTAATGTTCAGTTCCTAGGATTTACACCAAACTCCAGGAAACCCGCAGAACAATCAGTTGGGGAATGTTGACTCCACAGAAAGAACACCACTCAAATGTTTCCTGAAATAATTCTTGATCAAATGCACCAGGATTGTTTTCCAGCACCCGCCCCAGTGCTTCAGAGCCTCCACCCTCACTGCTGTGCCATGCCCCCAACACCTGGATGCCCTTGCCCACAGTCACCTTGGTTCCTCCCCATGTGGGAATCAGGCAACATGAAAGCCTCAAACTTATTGCTGCCTTCCATGGCCGTGGATATGTGGCCAGGCCACCTTGTATCTAATGCTGGGGAAAACAATCCAGGGACTCATGTCTTGTTGGAAGGTCTTGACACACAAATGAGGACCAAAACCCCCTGGCACAAAAAACCCCTGGCACAGCAGGAGTACATACATCATAAGCCCACTGTTGGGTATCACTATCCACACAGGGCAGACACACTCATCAAATATAGAGTGAAGTTTAATTTGGGGAGAAATTTAGTCGACACCTTCAGATACATTAGTGAAATAGTAGGTGGAGTTTTGTCCTACTAAATGTCATGGGGAGAAACATTCATTTCATAATTTTTGTATAGGAAAGTATGTGTAAACTGTCAGAGTGCTACCTAAGTCAATGTTAATCATTAACTACGACGAAGACAACTACTGATAATGTGTCAGGAACAGGGGTGGATAACAACCCTTTGATCCTAAGATCCTGAAAACATTCCTTTGGAGACCCTGTGATTGAGATTTACCTACGTTTACTCATTTATCTTTAGTACAACCCCGTTAATCATAGATTAGTTGTTTTTTTTTAACAAGTAACATAAGGTAGGTTCTGAAATTATGCTTATGTGAGAAAATCGTGCAGCTAGATCATGACAGAGCTAGACCTGAAACGTAGCTCAGGCTGTTTCTGAATCTCAAATTCCTATATATGCTGGTGTTGAGCTGTGGACCCCAGATTCAAGATTGGCCTAGATATGTCACCTACCAAATCAGTGGTTGGCATCCACCCTGTTATCACGACACTTCCTCCTCCAGTCTGTTCACACAATGACTACCGAGCTTAGGTTCTCCCAACACAGGAATCCTCCAGTGCACTGACCCAGCCTCCCAATCACCCCCATGTCTCCTGAGTTTTCTGGAACAATTCTCAGGCCTCTCTGACCTCTCAGCACATCTGATGATCAACACCCCAAACAGAGATTACAAAAAAACTCCCCTTCCTATGGCTGCATCTAGCATACGTATCTCCCAATGAGTTTTATAAATATCTGGATTCCTACAAGGACGTGATCATAAATCATTCTCCCAAGCTTTGCACACACTTCAAGTGTTCCCCTTGTTTTTCTGAATCCCTGAAGTTCTCGCCTTCCCTCACTTTCAACAGTGTGCTCACCTTGTACCATGCAGATGAAGTAATTTGAAGAAATGTTTCAGCTCACTGTCATGAAGTCAACACCTCTTCCTGCATCTTCACCCATTGGCGACACTGCTCCTGTTTAAACTGAAAGTCATTTCTACGCCTGGATAAGCCCATTTTCCTCAAATGTATCCTCTACTCTCCTGCTCTCTGGAGGATGTTTTATTATTCATTGTAAACTGAAGCTCTTCTACCAACAAACACCCATCTCTTCCCAGTCCATTCCCTTTCATCTTGTTCAGTTTCTTCATTCTAGAAACAAAATCTCTGAACCAATTTATCTCTAGTTCCTGCCCAATGTATTTCCTCCTTCCAAAGGAAACTGAAAGAGTAGTGCAGGATTAGTGACAATCTCTGGGCACCCCTCCCACACTTTGATTTACTACGGGTGATCTCTCTGTTAGTATTGACCTGTGTATACAGAAACCTTTATAACATTATAGATATCTCTCCGTAATTAAATCCAATGAATGTTTCTCAGTATTTTACTTGGACCCAAGCAGAATTGGACTGTGACCTCCGTCAGGAACTTTATATTTCCAAGGTCCTCTGACATCACAAACTCCCCATTACCTGTACACTAGTCAATTCCTCCCAGTGGACTGTGTACGGTTCTCCTCAAACAATACTATTTCAGCATCTCAAGACTCCCTTGTAGCCCTCTTCTCTCTTTTTACTATATACACCTTCTTCGAAAACTGTTATAATTATTCAGTCTTCGACTGTTACCACGATGATAATAATGCATAAAAACGAATGCTAGTTTTCATTTCTGAGGTGTCATCCATACTTGCAGGCACTTACAATGAAATGTATATCAGACAGAAACCAGGAACTTCCTCCCCAAATAAAAACTACTCCTCTCGTTTGCAGTTTGACATAACGGCTCCACTAATTATTTGGGGCTTAGTCGTTAACATAACGTCCCAGAACCACACAAACAGAACCAAGCATCGGTTTTATCTCTACAATGAGCTCTCTCGTCTCTGTTCATCTCCTCCCTGATATCCACATACATGGTTCCAGCTACACTTATACTGCTTCACTTTCAGGTTAAATGTCAGTGCCTCAGAGAGTCCTTCTTTAAATTTCTAGCTATGTAACTCTCCTCTCCCTGTTGTCTTGCATAGAACCTAAAGGCAACACATCTACTATTTCACAATATCTCTAGTCGTCTGATTTTTTCTTTTTTTTTTTCCTGTTTTCTTCTCTGGACTAATTGCAGAAAAGTCAACTGTAGACTCATAAAGCTAGTTTCTCTTGACTATGACGTATGAACTGTACATCCACAGAAATTCCATGTGCACAGTAACCTAATCTACTCTCACATGGCCTGTGACCAAAGGGCTTTAACCAAATTAAATAACCATCTTTAGATTAAAAATTCCTTGAATAATAAATGACTTTGATTCCTCCTGGGGAAAGTTTTCTTTAGTAATCACGGGAAACAAAATGTGTGAGGAAACTGTGTTTGTGTCTTTACTTAAGTATGCACCTACCACACTCCTGAGTGCAAAGTTTGTATAGAATCAGCCATAGAGTTATCTGTGGGCTCCTGTTAATGGATCTGATAACCTCATATCTTTTATAATCATAAAGAAAGAACTCCTTTAATCTGGATGCCAATCAGGATAAATCTAATCAAGGAATAACTTCCCTGACACAAGCTTTTCCTTCTCAACAGGTTAACCACTCAGGTACACGTAAGGAAAGTATAAGTGATTCCTTTAATTTGCTAATATTCTAAAAGCCTCCAAAAGCCATGTTGATGCGTTGGGCCAGAGGTCTCACTGTTTTGTGAATTGTGGTCAGTCCCGGGAAGAGAATTTGCAGCAAGAGGATCAGTCTTTATATAAATGTGTTTAACGTACAAACAGTCCATCAGGCTGTGGGTTTCGTGTGGCTTTACCAAAAGACTGGTGTTTTTTTGATGTTATCAAACATTCCAGGAAGATATTTTTAGGGTTTTTAAGCATTTGTATTTTCATGTGAAAGTAAATAATACTTAAATTATAATCAATTAAATGAAGTTTCCAGGGATGCAAGAGAGAAAAGAATACAGTTGGAGAAATTGGGCTTGGCCAAGGAAGAGATGATTCTTCAATTCTTACTATGGGCCTGGGAGTCAACAATGAGGAATATTTGCAGGTTTTATGACAGTGAGCTGAAGAATTTCCTCAAATTATCTGATTAATCTGTCTAGTAGAGGTGATTCCTTTTGTGGAAAGTGAGGAAACTACTGAGAATTATTAAAAATCAAAAGATATGGAGAAGATCTGAAATATTTGGGAGGCATAGAATAAGAATTAATTATCTAGATGTGGTACAATGGCCAGAAATATTTGAAAGAGGTTGGAAGATTTGTGAACCCCACCAGATTTAATATCCCAGTTAGATTCAGTCACGGAAGAAGCGGGTACTTGGAGCCCTCCAAGATTGGAATCTTGATCAGCAGATGTGATCAATTTGGAGGGAATATGAAAAGAGGAATATGGAAATTGTTGGTCTTCATAATTATATGTTGAAATGACTTAATTTGATTAATTTGGAATAAGAATGAAGACAGGATGGCACAGATGTTAAGAGAGTGGGGTTAGTGCACTGGAGGTTCTCCTAGCATTTGGGGTCAGGGAGGAAACTGAACAATACCTTGGAATATCA
Organism: Kogia breviceps; assembly: GCF_026419965.1. NCBI lineage: Eukaryota > Metazoa > Chordata > Mammalia > Artiodactyla > Physeteridae > Kogia > Kogia breviceps. The sequence goes on along the minus strand of NW_026711575.1, from coordinate 59,059 downwards.
TGAGTTAATAACCTTTAAAACCCCTTTGATTTTTATTTCCTAATAAGCAAATTTCGTATTCTATTTCCCTTATGAGAAGCAGTAGACAAAGCCTTCCTAGTTTGACCCTGGGAAACAAGATTTCTCCTCTTTTGTCATAGACAACTTCACATTTGCAAGTGGGGTGGTTGTTTACTCCCAGGGCACATGAGTCGTTGTATTTCTCTCCCCGCAGCCACAGTCTTGACGGGGATGCGACTCGCTGTATAAGCGAGTCTGCGAGGCAGTGAGCTCTGTCATGGGATAGAGCCCAGTGGAGGGACGAGCAAGAGCAGACTTTCAGACCTGGGGAGGGCGGCGGTGTGAGGACATCTAAGTTCAATACGCTCAGCTTCAGAGGTGCTGGCTAGAGGGCTGTGCGGGGCTGAGGGTGCAGCAGAAAAAGAAGCAGCCCTTCAGCAACACCGGCCCAGAGGGCAGGGTGCAACCACGTTTGCTTTTTTTTTTTTTTTTTAGTAATTTTTATTCTGTTTTCTCAGAATACAATTGACTCTTTTGAAAACTCCAAAAGTCAAAACAAAATACTCCCTTTCATTCTTGTCAAAACCAGCCACTTTCCTCCTGTTTAGGAAACCTTTGCTCAGTAACTGGAAGCACTTTACAGAAAGTATTTTTTTCCTTCATTGGTGCATTGAGGAGGATATAGTAGGTAGAGGAGAACTTAGAAAACTGTGGCCATATGGGAAGCCCTGGAGAGGCCTGAACCATCGAGAGTCTCCTATTAGTCTGTGAGCAGGGAAGACAGGAGGAAGCTACAGGAGAGACAAGTATAGTCAAAGCGGTGAGGTCCCAGGAAACGAGGAGGGAAAGAGGGACCTCAACGCACAGGAAAGGTCAGTCGGGGATCATCTTACAGTTTGGCAGCTGTGGGTCCACTGGCTTGTGAAGTTGAGCCCCTCTGTCCTCATTCATCTGGTGATGAATGCATGCTATGTGTCGAGGTTAGTTAGGCAGCAACTGCGGACCCCAAGTTGTTGATACACTCTGTTCTCTCACACAAAATGGTGGACATTGCATCAAGGCTGTCTGACTTTTTAATGACTAATTCACCTGTAGCTTTTATTCATTGGGTTTCGTTATGTTCAAACGTGTAATGTCAGCTCATTTAATCACTCAAGTCTATTGAGAGGTTATTAAAGTGTTTCCCACATGAGAACAGCGAGGTTTGTATTGAGGAATACTTTGCCTGTAGTCACTGCTGATAAGTGACGGAACATGTCTATTGCCTGCCTTGTGCGAAGTCTGGAGGTTTAACTGAAAGTAGTGGGGAGCGGGGATATATTTGAATTCCCAAGTAAACATTTTTTAATTGTCAGTCAGCTCAGAATTAACATTCTGTTGTGGACTGTGCAGGTTATTTCACACCACCCCACATGTGATGCTCCTTTATCATGAAAGTCACTCTGTGTTCAGAGTGTGCCCATCTCTGTGATGCATCTGAAAGGCATAGGCCAAGTCAGCCCAGAGGAACATTGAACTTGACGTCAAACAGGGTTTGAGCTTTCGTTACACACAGCTGCCTTTTCTCAATACTGTCACCCTTGACCATCACCTCTGGACATTTGGGGAGATGGGGCAGTCCGAACCAGAATGTCCAGCATGTTTTTAGGAATCAGTGTCTTTCAAGACCTGTGAGTGTGAACTTCATCCAGAACTGGGGTAATGTCAATTGCAGGTTTCAATTGCAGTGAAGTGTGTCTGGCATCTAGTTGAAGTCAATCTAGAAATATCCCTCCAATTTTATCACAATTCTGTGAACATATCACTCTTATTAATCTAACTTTCTGCATATTCCTTGGCCTTATAGGAAAGGATGGCTCTGTTGTTACTGGTGCTAAACTTCAACGCAGCGCCCACTGTTTCAGTCCCCCCCCTTTCGGTGCTTTTCCTCATCCTGATCTCACCCACATCCCACCCATTTTAGTTTTGGTTGGTTTTACCCTTAGAGATATATTCTAATTGTCAATATCCTATAATATGTTTGCAATTACTGGTATATTCCTCCATTTCATACCTTTTCTCTGTGTTAAAGATCAATCTTTTCAACATGTTCACAGACGGTAGCTTCAGGAAGAACCCATTTATCTGAAGGTCAACAGTAAGTTTATGGGGATGAACCCTGCTGCCCACATTACAGACATGATCTTAGGGTAAGAGGAATTCAGCCCAAGCACCTTGACCGAAAGTGGACTTAAACGCTGGCCCAGCAGTGGTTTTTGAATAGTTTGCATTTAGAACCATATTACCCCAAAAACACAGTGTACCTTGAGTTTCAAAAGGGCAGTTGCTTAAATGTAGCTCATGACATATCGTGTTTGAAAAATAAAGAACACCTAAAAATCAGAAAACGATGGCAGTGAGAGGCTACAAAATAGAAAAATCTATGTGAATTCAGCAAAGTGAGATTCTATGTGAATATAAGTAGCATGCTGTGTGTGGGGGTAGTGAGTGGAGACCGTCACTGAGGGAGCAGCCTAGTATTCATGTGTCGAGAGCTGAAGAAATGAATTTTATGTGAGCAAACTTTTAACTGTCTTTCATTTCCTTATCAATAGCAGAGGCTTCACATGGGAAAAGAGCCCGTGGAAGGTAACAAATATGAGGAGGTTTCACATAGAACCCAACTTTCACGCCACATGAGTGACCTCTCACAGGACAGAAACCCTATGCTTGCAATCAATTTGGAAGAGCCTTCAGCCTTTAGTCATCATTGAATTAACAGAAGCTAATTTATACTGGAGTGAAACCATGCAGGTCTCATCAATGTGGGAAGGCTTGCAGGCAATGCTGTAACCTTAGATGACATGAGAAAACTAACCCTGAAGTGAACCCCTATATATGTGATAAATGTGGAATATAGTTTAGCTGGAGCCTCACATTTAAACACACCAGAAACTCACACTGGAGAGAAACCTTAATGTGATAAACATGGCATACACTTCAGCAGAACCTTAACAATTTTTTAATTTTTTAAACATCTTTATTTGAGTATAACAGTTTTACAATAGTGTGTTAGTTTCTCCTTTGCAACCAAGTGAATCAGTTATACATATGTTCCCATATCTCTTCCCTGTTTCGTCACCCTCCCTCCCACCCTCCCTATCCCACCCCTCTAGGTGGTCCCAAAGCACAGAGGTGAACTCCCTGTGCTATGTGGCAGCTTCCCACTAGCTATCTAATTTACATTTGGTAGTGTGTATATGTCCCTGCCACTGTCTCACATCGTCACCGCTTACCCTTCCCCCTCCCCATATCCTCAAGTCCATGCTCTAGTAGGTCTGTGTTTTATTCCTGTCCTACCACTAATCTCTTCATGACATTTTTTTCTTAGATTCCATATATATGTGTTAGCATATGGTATTTGTTTTTCTCCTTCTGACTTACTTCACTCTGTATGACAGACTCTAGGTCTATCACCTCATTACAAATCACTCAGTTTCATTTCTTTTTATGGCTGAGTAATATTCCATTGTATATACATGCCACATCTTCTTTATCCATTCATCTGTTGATGGACACTTAGATTGCTTCCATGCCCTGGCTATCGTAAATAGAGCTCCAATAAACATTTTGGTACATGACTCTTTTTGAATTATGGTTTTCTCAGGGTATATGCCTAGTAGTGTGATTGCGGGGTCATATGGTAGTTCTATTTGTAGTTTTTTAAGGAACCTCCATACTGTTCTCCATAGTGGCTCTATCAATTTACATTCCCACCAGCAGTGCAAGAGTGTTCCCTTTTCTCCACACCCTCTCCAGCATTTATTGTCTCTAGAGCTTTTGATCATGGCCATTCTGACTGGTGTGAGATGATATCTCATTGTAGTTTTGATTTGCATTTCTCTAATGATTAATGATGTTGAGCATTCTTTCATGTGTTTGTTGGCAATCTGTATATCTTCTTTGGAGAAATGTCTATTTAGTTCTTCTGCCCATTTTTGGATTGGGTTTTTGTTTTTTGGTTATTGAGCTGTCTGAGTTGCTTATAAATTTTGGATATTAATCTTTTGTCAGTTGTTTCATTTGCAAATATTTTCTCCCATTCTGAGGGTTGTCTTTTCATCTTGTTTATGGTATCCTTTGCTGTGCAAAAAAAATTAAGTTTCATTAGATCCCATTTTTTTGTTTTTATTTCCATTTCTCTAGGAGATGGGTCAAAAAGGATCTTGCTGTGATTTATGTCATAGAGTGTTCTTCCTATGTTTTCCTCTAAGAGTTTGATAGTGTCTGTCCTTACATTTATGTCTTTAACCCATTTTGAGTTTATTTTTGTGTATGGTGTTAGGCAGTGTTCTAATTTCATACCTTTACACATAGCTGTCCAGTTTTCCCAGCACCACTTATTGAAGAAGCTGTCTTTTCTCCACTGTATATCCTTCCCTCCTTTATCAAAGATAAAGTGACCATATGTATGTGGGTTTATCTCTGGGCTTTCTATCCTGTTCCGTTGATCTATATTTCTGTTTTTGTGCCAGTACCATACTGTCTTGATTACTGTAGGCTTGTAGTATAGTCTGAAGTCAGGGAGCCTGATTCCTCCAGCTCCATTTTTCGTTCTCAAGATTGCTTTGGCTATTCGGGGTCTTTTGTGTTTCCATACAAATTGTGAATTTTTTTGTTCTAGTTCTGAAAAAATGCCAGTGGTAATTTGATAGGGATTACATTGAATCTGTATATTGCTTTGGGTAATAGAGTCATTTTCACAATGTTGATTCTACCAATCCAAGAACATGGTATATTTCTCCACCTATTTGTATCATGTTTAATTTCTTTCATCAGTGTCTTATAGTTTTCTGCATACAAGTCTTTTGCCTCCTTAGGTAGGTTTATTCCTAGATATTTTATTCTTTTTCTTGCAATGGTAAATGGAAGTGTTTTCTTAATTTCACTCTCAGGTATTTCATCATTAGTGTATAAGAATGCCAGAGATTTCTGTGCATTAATTTTGTACACTGCTACTTTACCAAATTCATTGATTAGCTCTAGTAGTTTTCTGGAAGCATCCTTAGGATTCTCTATGTATAGTATCATGTCATCTGCAAACAGTGACAGCTTTACTTCTTTTCCTATTTGGATTCCTTTTATTTCCAGAGCCTTCACTTTTATTCATATTTTCACTTAATTGCCCCTCAGGACTTCAAATTGAATTACAAATAAATTTGATTTTTCACAAGAGTCCTAGTCCTGGAGAATTTGTGGACCCTGCCATGAAAATCCCAAGAATTCAGTCAGGCAGGGGTTTATTCCTACATCATAATTTTTTAACCAAATGTTTTCTTTCCCCCACCAAGAACAGAAAGATATGTCAGGACCGAGAAGGTGGAAGATCATTCCAGAAACACCACATTGTAAAGCAACTATACCTCAATAAATAAAATAAGGTAAGATAAAATAAAATAAATCATTGCAGACATGGAGACTTCTGTTTTCAGATTTGGAGAGGTTAGGGGCTGCATGATAAGGTTTGGCTCCTCGTCAGATAAATTGCTTTTCTTTGTTGGCCTAAACACATTCATTATAACCCTAGAGTCCACTGACGTCTAACGGGTGAAAGCATGGTATTGTAGGGGTCTATAGAGCATGCGATGATGCCTGCAACCTTTGTGCGTCTGTGCTCCTGTCTGTGTACCTGCACACGCACACACAGAAACATGCAAGCAAGGGAGAGAGCATCTAGCATCCCTCTGATCCTAAGGAGAAAATGTGAGTCTGAAATCAATGGCATAAATGTGTCATCAGGAGAAAGAACAGCTAAGTTACCTTATTCATTAATTTATCACATTTTCAATTATTAACAAATATTTACTGAAAGCTTCCAGGATTTCAGAACTTGGCTTGTTATGAGGACTAAATTGTAAATAATACAATGTTCCTATCTTCATAGAACTCTACATTCTAACGCAGTCAATTCAAATACACTGCAAAATAAAATTTCTGATATTAAATATCAAACATACCTAAGGGTTTTCAAATCGTGTAACTACAGAATGTTTGCTACTAATTTAGAAAGAAAAGTTGCCACTTTATAAAATAAAATTGAAACTTATAACAGTGTCATTATAGACCTTTGGAAGGCAAAAAATTGTGAAAAAGACTGTTTTATTTAAAACTATTTTACAAAATTCTTAACCTTTGAAAAGTTGTTTTGCAAGATTTGGGAAGAACAAAGATCGATGTCCATTTCTAACAGCCAAGATAATTGTTCAAAATACTATGAAATAAGTATTATTAAATTAATAGTTCAATTCCAAAATACACTTTTGAAAATCAATAATGGTTTTTATTAGAATACAAACACTGCTGCACATGCCCACTAAAATTCCATTTAGCATCCATTTTATTCGAGATTCAATGCGGCACCATTTTATTTATTCATTTATCTTCTGTCAGTTTTACTGAGATATAACTGACATAGAGCACAGTGTATCTTTACAGTGTATAATGATTTTACTTACATATGTTACGGAATGATTATCCCATTAAATTAATGAACATTCATCATCTCATATAGACACGAAATTAGAGAAATAGAACTATGTGTTTTTCTTGTGATGGGAACGCTGATCATTTTTTCTCTTAACCCCTTGTGTGTATAGGAGACAAAAGTGTTAATTATCTTTATCATGTGCTGCCTTGCATCCCTGGCACTTCATCTCTCTTATGGCTGGAAGCTTGCAGCTTGGGCCACCTTCATCCAGCCCCACCCCTTCCCAGGCCCCGCCTCTGGCGACCACAAATAGGACTGCTATTGGATGAGTTTGTTTGCTTGTTTGTTGCCTGTTGAAATATAACTGATCTACAACACTGTGTTACTTCTTGTTACACAACAGAGTAATTTGTAATTTCTATACATTTGGAAATGAGCACCGGGTCCTCTGCTTGGGGAGGGACCAGGGCACCGGCGCGTCTGAGGCCCTGGGCCCCGCGGCCAGGCTCAGGGACAGGCCCCTTTCTGCGGAGGACGAGGCAGGCAGCCTCCAGGGGCCAGAGGAGATGCTGGGATCGCGCCCCTTCTCTCCGTCCTCCGACCCCAAGTTCCCGCCGCGGCGGCAGAGGCTCTGGGCCGGAGGCGCAGCCCGGGTGTGTGCGCTGAGGGAGGGAAGCGGGTGCGGTTCCGGCCCAGCGGGGCTGAGCCCAGCCGGCGGGAAGCCCTCTGCCGGGCCGAGGAGCCGCTGTACCGCTCGGGGTGCTCCCAGGACTGCCGCTTCCCCTGAGCGCGGAGGAGCGGGACCGTCTCCTGGGCCTCGCCCCGCTCCTCTCCTCGCCGCCTCCAGGGCTCCCGCCACACATCCAGCCCCTGCGGCGTCAGCGAGGGGGGCAGGAGCTCGTGCGGGGATGGGCCCAGCCGCGATCGCCGCCCCAGCCCGGAGCCCTGCCGTGTGCTCCGCGCGCCCCGCGCTCGCTCCTTCCCGGACCTGCCGGCCGAGCTGCAGGCGGAGCCGGGAGACACGGACCCCAGAGGCGCCGTCGGGGGTCTCCTGGCCGTTCCGGGGACACCCCGCCGCTTCCACTTCTGGCTCCACCGGCGTCCCGGTCTGTAGCCTACGAGCCGAATGACGCAGCGCTGGGCCGCTTCACTGGCTGCGCGCAGGGCCGGCACTGGAACAGCAACGCGGGGGTCAACTACACAGTGCACCCCGCGTGCTACTTCTTTGATCCTTGTCTCTGGTGTGAAAGGGCCCAGATTTCCCATCCTGGGCGAAAGATATGGTTATTATAAATGTTTTGTAGAGGGTGTTCTGTCCCCTGCCAAAATAAGAGGTTTGGTGACTTGAACTGTCCTAGAGTCATCCGCTGGTGTTGGCCGTGAGGCTGAAGAACAGGTCACGGCCCCACCCCCCTTTGGGTGCACAGAACCCACAAGAGCTGCCAGACTCCGCTGGCCATTAGCCCTCAGAGAAGCTGGACTCTTAGCGGCTGGACTCCAAGCCAGGGGTGGGGCTGGAAAGGCGGCTTTCTGCCCCTCTGGGAGCCACAGAAGTTAGTGGTGAATTGATGGATGAGGAACTGTGCCCAGCAGGTAACTATTGCTCGGAACTCTTTGTCCCCCTGCGCGCGGCCGGACAGGGAGAACAGGGACAGGACAGCCTCACTCCCTGCTGGTGGGTGGGGACGCCAACATGAGGGGACCATACATGAGCAGAGAGGGTCACCCTGGGGGAGAAATTTATCCCCTCACATCTTGGGCAGATTTTGGTAATTTGTTTTTTGTTTTGATTTCAGTTTTCATATTTTCTGGCCCAGGGCTACTACAATCAATTCGTTTTGGAATGCTGGTCCCTAAAGAGGGATGTTTGCACTGTAACTCGAGAGAACAGGCCATTGCCTCCTACATCCCATCGGCCAAATTCAAAAACCCAGCTTGTGCTGGTAGGATCTGCAAGCTAAGAATGTTTTTTATATTTTTCAATGGTTAAAAATAATTCATAAAAAGATTATTTGCAACACACAAAAATTATATAGCATTGAAATTTCCTTGTCTATAAATAAAGTTTAATTGAAACAGAGTTATACTCCTTTATTTACATTTTACTGTAGCTGCTTTTTGGCTACAATGACTGAGCTGAGTAGAAACAACAGACATCATACGGCAAATCTAAAATATTTACTCTCTTGTCCTTTACACAAGTTTACCAACTCCTGTTCTAGAAAGGCGGGAAAAAAAATTTTTTGCAACACGTATGCTTGGATTTACACACTTAAAACAGTTAAACTTTTGGTGAATTTTGTCCCTGGAAACAAACTTTTGGTTGAAGTAAATATGTTGCATTACTCTCAGAAATCTCAGTTAGAATAAACACTAATTCACAATTATTCCGGCACTGAGGAAGGGAATCCACCTGCAATTTTTTAAATTTTCATTTAAGAAATAATCACAAATTAGTGTAACTAAAACCTAGCACCTATCTGAATTACCATCAACTGCAAAATCTGCTATATATTTCTGAGCCTCAAAATAGGACATCGAAAGCCATAAAAGTATTTACTTTTAGTTTTGGTCTGGCGAAATCTCTTGACTGTGGCAGTGTTGTTTGTTTACCAAGTGGAGAATTTCATCAAGGATCATTTTCTAATAGAAAACTATCAAGAGTTAATGCACTATAATTCACACTAGAGTAAAGCAAACTAGAAAACAATCACATTGATGAAGAATGAATACGTAATTTCCATAAGAACATAAAAATATATAACAATAAAAAAATCACTTATTACCTTATTTTCTGTTCTTAAATATAAAAACATATGATGCAACTTCCAGGTATTCTTGCATCTGGTAAGCCATTTCTTTCTTAAAAGGGCATTACTGAATAATGAAACACATAGGTAAACGCATTTTTAGATTTTTATTTTGTATTTAGGAATACATTTAAGTTCAAATTTACGAATAGTCTATATAATCACACTGGGACTATATACACTACAGAACACACTGTGAATTTCTGGATTTTATGATAATAATGTGTTATTTTGGATTGCTTCGGATTATCAAAAACATTAGAAAGAAATTAAGAGTCCAATATAAAGAACAAGATAGCAATCTTCTTGCCTGTTTCCCTTTAAAATGGTAACTGGTTGAATTTTGAATAAAATGGATGATGAAAGGAATATTAAGATGAACGTACAGCAGAATTTTTATCCTTATAAAAATCGTTACTGATTTTCAAACGTATAGTTTTGAATTCTAACAATTTTTAAAGTACTTATTTTGGAATATAGAGAACAGCAAACCTGGATCTTAAGACGGGAAATCTAGCTTCGCTCTCCCTAATTCATGCAAACTAGCTTTTGCAAAATATTTCTACTAACCAGTCTTTCTAAAAATATATAACCTTTCAAAATTCCAGAATTGAGACTGTTTAAAATGTCAGTTTCATTTTATGAAGTGCCAACATTTTATTGTAGACTAGTAGTGATATTTTGTAACTATACAATGAATGAACATGTCTTTCTTTTAATGTCAGAAATTTTATTTTGCATTCTTTTTCTTATTACCTGAATTAGAATACAGAGTTATATGAAGAGAAAGGTGTTGTGTTATTTACAGTTTAATCGTCATAACAGTCCAAGTTCTCAACTGTTGGAAGTTCTCATTAAATATTTAATAATTGAAAAGTTGATAAATGAATGAACAAGGTGATTTAGCTTATTTTTCTCCTGCATGAATCCTTTATGCCAATAATTGTGGAATCATGTTTTCCCTTTATCATCAGATAGTTGTTAGAGTGTCCCTCCCTTGCATGGGTGTGTGTGTGCACTCAGATGCATGTACACACAGTAATGTTGCTTCTAACATCATGGGCTTTTTAACAAAATTTTTTTAAATATTTTTTTTTGATGTGGAACATTCTTAAAGTATTTTATTGAATTTGTTACAATATTGTTACTGTTTTATATTTTGGTTTTTGGCTGTGAGCCATGTGAGATCTTAGCTCCCCGATCTGGGATCGAACCTGCACTCCCTGCATTGGAAGGTGAAGTCTTAACCTCTAGAAAGCTAGGAAAGTCCCCATGATGGGCTTTATAGGTCCAGTAATAGCATTTCTCAACCCATTAGACTTTAATGGACCTCAGGGCTATAACGAAGGTTTTGGTCAACAAAGAAAAAGAAATTGAACTGAAAAAGGGCCAGAACTCATCACGCAGCCTGTACGCTCTCCCTAGTTAGCCTTCTTGAAGGTTTAATTGACAAAATAGACATTGTCTCTATCCTGATCTTTCTCCGGGAACTTTTTTTAGTATGATTTTTCTAGATCAAAGAGTAAAGGTCGACTTACCAATGGCTCTCTGAGGGATCTCCTTTCTGTTTAATAATTGAAAAGTTGATAAATGAATGAACAAGGTGATTTAGCTTATTTTTCTCCTGCATGAATCCTTTATGCCAATAATTGTGGAATCATGTTTTCCCTTTATCATCAGATAGTTGTTAGAGTGATTTAATATATGATTAAATATATTAAATATTTAATATATTTATATTTAATATATTTAATATATAAATAAATAAATATTTAATATATTAAATATTTAATATATGATTTAATATATGCACCCTTTACTGTTCTAATACATTCTTAAAGTAGAACTCTTTTTATATATGCAAAGATCTTTCACCTTCTCAGTCCTGATGATATCTATCTGTTCTTCTTGGACAAAACAAACAAAGAAACCCTTGGTTACCAAATGCTAAGTAGAGATTAAACCACCGTCTGACTCTGAATTCTTGAGTTCTTCCTGTCTATGTACTCACAATTATTCACTTTTGTTTAAATATATTTAATGTATAATTCTTTCTAAAAATCATGTGGGAAATAGTAAATGAATGTTAAGTAATAGAATTAATTGAAGCAGCAGAGGTTAACCACAAAGTACGTGTGTATTTATCCTTGAAGCCATTCATCCTGGTCATGTATACACACATTTGGACACTAATGTAAGAGTTAACACACATCATGCTATGTTTTACATTTTCAGTTAACATTCATTGTTGTTTCCTGATAGATCCCAGTCTTTGAAATTATAATTTTATAATGACAGAAAGTGTCTAACTGATCAACAGTGACAAAGTATTAACAGAAAATGGGCCCATTCTTACTCATCACAATATTTTATGATTTTGAATGACACATACCCACTCAGTAGTGCTTACATATTTGCAAATACTGATCTACTGAAGCAGGTTTGCTTCGTTTCCTCTTACTTGATACTGAATATTGTTTTCAGCACTTCTCAAAACCCTTCACCATCTGCATCTTTATATTGTATGTTTAATAATAAGACAATTACTGAAGGAAATAATTATTGCCTCAATTTCCTGCCAACACATTCTTTACAGACTCTTTTCCCAGTATGAGTTTTCTGATGTGAATAGCAAGTGAAAGATTTTCCACATTGTTTTTAGAATTGGCATCTCCTCAGTGTGAGCACTTTTTTGTCCAGTCAGGAATAAGGAATCACTGAAGAATGTCCTTCCTTCATTACACTGAGACTATTTTTTTCAGTGTGAACCCTCTCATGTCCAACGACTCCATGACGAATGGAACTCTAGCATTCATTTCATCGGATTTCTTCTACAGCAGTGATTAGATCGTGTACCCCAAGAGGGCTCTCCTCGTGGTAAACCTTGCGCTGTCTTCTCTACTGTGTCAGAGATGCAGCCCACTCTGAGTTCTCTGTGTATTCTGAGTCTGGAGCTCCAACTGAAGCCACTTCCACCACACTTACAGGGTCAGTGTTTCTCTCCACATGACTGCCCTGGTGGTTTAAAGGGGATAATTTCTGTCGGAAGCCTCAATATCGTTGATTACAGACACAGGGTTTCTACTCTGTATGAATTATCTGGTGTTTATAAAAGTGGGAGCTCTGGGTAAAGGCTGCATCACATGGATTCCAGACATAGGGTGTCTCTCCTGTCAGTTTTCTAGTGCGTATAAGCGTGAGAGCTGCGTTTAACAGCACTTCCACATTCATCGCATTTGTAGGGTTTCTCATCAGTGTGAATTCTCCCCGATGACTAAAGTTACGGCTTGGACTAAATGCTTTCTCACATAAATGGTATTCATTGTGGTTTCTCTCCTGTGTGAATGTGCTCATGACATCGAAGTGTTGGATGGTCACTGAAAGCTCTTCCACACTCATTGCAAACATTGGGCTTCTCTCCCGTGTGAGTTTATTGGTGTGAGTAAAAGTCAGTTCTCTGGCTGCATTACCTTTATAAGGTTCGTCTTCTCCAGTGTGAGCTGTTGCTGTATAAATGCGAGGCTTCAGCTGAATTATTTCCCACGTTCAGGACATTTGCAAGAGTCACACCAGGGTGCACTCTCTCATGTTGTCTAAGGTTGGAGGGTGACTAAAAACCTTCCACATTCTGAGATCTGCATGGTTTCTTTCTAGTATAATTAGCTTTTGTTAATTCAGTGATGAATAACGGCTGAAGTCTCTCCCATTCCGGCTGAAAGTGTAACACACATGGAGTTAAGGTTGTTATATGTGAAATGTCCTCACATTCATTGCATTCAGTGGGCTCTTCTCCAGCATGAAATCCCTGCTATTGACAAGGAAAGAGAGTCTGTTAAAATTACTCACATAATATTCATTCAGTCATTTCTCTACATGTGAATTCTGGGCGGCTCCCTCAGTTATGGTCTTCATTGACAATCTCCCCATGTCAGTTACATGCACAGGTAGTGTTACTTTGCTGAATTCACACAGATTTTCTATCTGATAAACACTCACTGGTCATAGTTTTTGAATAAGTTTTAGGTCTTCTTTATGTTTCAACCACTATATCCATGAGCTATGTTTAATCAGTTACCTTTCCATTGAAGCCCAGTTTACAGTTTGACATGTAATGTCAAATGACATGGATCCTCGGATTGTTTCTTCCTCCATTAAATTGATAGAAAATCTCCTGGCCACATGTCCAAGGCCATGGAGGGCAGAGCTAAGGTTGAGGCTCTGATGTTGCTGATTCCCACATGATGAGGAACTAACATGACTGAGGGCAAGGGCAACCAGAGTGGGGGTGGAGGGCGCAGCAGGGAAGGTGGGGTGCTAAAGGCCTGGAATGGGTGTTGGAGGACAAATGACGGTGCCTTTCACCAAGAATTATTAAATGAGAATTTGGGGAGAGGTGTCCTTGCTGTGGAGACAAGACTCTCCAGGAGACCATGATAAGTGTTACCTGGGAATTAGTATTAATCCTAGGAACTGAATATTAATAAAATAATAACTCTGAAGAGTAAGTCAAATCAAAGTATAACACCCCATAATTTGCACTGTTTTATGCAAAATGGGGATATTATATCCTTCCTACATGTTGAGTAGCCAATGCAGCCTTCTTTTTGACCATGGGAAGAAAAAGCGTTCCTTTTCTTGGCATATGCCTGTGCGTAAGGTGGGAGGGGGTCACTTCCAACTGAGTGGTTGAGGATTCATGCCTGGTGTATCTAACAATACTTTGAAAGGCTGGGTTCTCATGGCTTCTTTCCCTTTCTTCAGATTTATCTGCTTGATTTTCGGATTGTCCCTGCATAAGGATGCAGAGGAGGGCAGGTGGTGGCAGAGTTCCTGATAATGGAACAACAGGTGAGAAAAAAATCTTACTGTGATTCCTAAATTGATCCATCTTTTGCCAAGTGTCAGGTTTCTACTTTGGGTCCGGATTTTCTAAGTGCACCCAGGAAATATTAACACCAGTTATATTCACCACCCTGTTAGGGATATGGCTGGTCAGGGACCAATGTAGAAACACCTCTTTCCCAACATTTACTTTCTCTTGTTCCAGCCTCCATTAAGGCTGTGACCTCACAGAAGACAGGAGAGGTTTTTTCCTTCTCCTTTTTTAAAGGTCGTCCCTTGGGCTCAGTGACCTCCTTCATCATGTTACTGGCTGCAGTGGACTTGGGAATGCGGTGAACACAGGGCATAGAGAATGACTCAGAGCAGAAATCTCTAGGCCAGTGGGGAGCAGGAGTTTCATCAGGTGAGTCCTGTGTCGTAGGTGCTGGGGTGAGTGGGGGTTTGGTGAGGGATAACAATAAAGAATCATTTATTTTTCCTAATTTTAAAAAGATTAACTTTTTACAGACTACTCATAAACATTTTGATAGCTTCAAAAAGATAAACGTAAGTTCCTTAGCAAAGTTATTCACATATCTCTTTTCCTTTGTGTTCTTAACCTACATTCAAATTAGGAAGTTGAATGCAAGGTCTGCAGATTCTTATTTTCTTCATTATGACTGTGTATGGAGGAGAAGGGGCATAGTACACAGACAAAATGTAGAACACTGGACAGCAAACGACAGTCTGGGGAGCTCCTAGACCTCACTCCGCCACAGTGACATCAGTAAAACAAGCAGGATGTGCCTGAATGAGCTGGGGTTCTAGCCCAGGGAACCCAGAAGTGGCAACAATGGGCTTTCTGACCCCACCATTGCCAGCCCTGGTAAGTGTTCCTATTAGACCCAGGGATGCGTGTGTGTGCTTGTGTGTGTGCGTGTGTGTGCCTTTCTTCTTCCTGACACCCCTGGACCTGCCGAGTGTACGTCACTGTTTCATGAAAGCCATGGAGATGTGGTGCTAAAGTTATAAGACCCTCTCCGTCTTCTATCTTCCTGCGTTAGATACAAAAAAATTTCTCTAATAGGTCCAGATGCAAATGTTCAGTTGTCTCCTTGGCTCCCCCCTGCAATGGCATGGGGATGTCTTTTCCTTGGGAAAGCAGCTCTAGGCTCATGGAGAGAAGAGCTGCACAGGTGTAGGGTGGGCAGAGATAATTGGAGCAGCCAAGTGAATTGCTAAGGTCTCCTGATAAGGGGGTAAAGGCTGGGCACTAAGGGAACCGCAGTCTTCAGAGTCAAGGTTCAGACTGCAGAATTCTCCACATTAGCGTGAGGAGCTCATCTCCTTCGCGGCAGCCTCCTGCCCCAATCTTCCCAGCCCCGTCCGCTGCTGGGGTCGCGTCGTGCCGTGCCGTGACGAACAGGCAGCTAGCTCCGAGGCGGACGCCCCGAGACGAACTCGAGTGTTTGGCTGGTCGGAGCTGATCCCTCGCCGGCCAGCGATCAGAATCCATCCCGCTGACGTTGGAGCCCGTTGTCGGGAGCCACCTGGTGGCCGCTTTTATATTGTCCCTTCCCTTCTGAGCTTTGGCGACCTTCTCGAGGGATGTGACTCGCCCGCCAGACGCGGAACAGAGTTCCAGGAGGCCGGCGATGCTGGCGGCTACCATCCCGGTGGTGCGGAGTGGTGGGCGCGTCCTGCTCTCACCGGAGATTGAATGTGGAGAGAAGGGTGTTATGGGGTCCGCGCTGAGCTCCCTCGAAGGGTTGGTGGGAGGTCTGCGCCGGTCGACCAGCGCTCTCTGATGCCACTTGGCCCGCGGAGACCTCCCGTCCTGCTACGCATGAGGATGTCCGTGCCCAACGTCGTCCTCCGTGTGTCAGGATCCGTCGGTTCTTCCTCGCCGGCTTGGGGGGCCGGGTCCATCCCAGTGCATTCGAGGCGGTGGGGCTGCTCACCAGGGGCCACTTCAGTTTCTCCGGCTTCCTTCCACGCGAGGCGCTCATGGGAGCGGATCTTGCCCCGAGGCAGGGGCACGGTATGCGTGTCAACAGACGGGACCCACCCGGCACATTGAATCGGTGTCTACGCGGGGAGCTCCCGTCCCCTCTCCTTGGTTGCCTCGTCAACATGGCGGTTGCGTTTCGTAACTGTTCAGGTCCCCTCACGGCGGACTGTCCATTGCAAACATGGAGGGCGCTCGTGGAGGGGCAGCAGTTCTTCCTAGGCTTCAGCGGTCGTAGGTCATAGTCCGCTTGTCTTTGGAAACAGGGACGGCCCAGGGCATCCGGTGTAGGTCGGGAGGAGACACGAGCCTGGCTGTGGTCCTAGGTGGGCGCGGTTGTCGGTAGCTTCTCTGAAGAAGCTCTGCAGACAGTGAACGGCCTACAGACGCGCGGGCGGACGGGAGCACCCCCCAGGCAGAGAAATGGGACCGATGGTGGTCTGGGTTGAGGCCCGGAATCAGCTGTGAGGCGGTGCGCCTTCCCCCGTGTGCGATCTGGATCCTTCCCGTTGAGGTTCACACCAGTTGCAAGTCACTTGGCATCTGCAGCGACAAAGTTGACCAGATGGCCAGATTTCGGTATTGGGGAAGGAAAAAAAATTAATGAATTGAATTTTTTGTTGTTGTGAGATTCACTACAATGTGAACATTAGTGAAATGAGAAATCCTAAGATTTACAGTAAATTGACATTGCTGTAATAATTACTATCATTTGAAGTTTTTTCACAAAATGTTGATTTGTGAAACTTAAAATATATTTAGTACAATTTTTTGTGATACAAGTCTGCTAATGAGAAAAATGGAATTCTTTTGCAAGGGGGATGCCATTTAGCTTATTACAGATTCTTATCATCAAAACTTCACTTGTTAATGCTGACTTATAAGGAGATTTTGCATGGTTTACATATTTCATGTTTGAAAATTCTTTTCACACAGATATGTACTACCAATTACTGCAGTTCATGAGAGTGTGATCTTAACTGAGCATATTCATTGCTTGGAAGGAATTTATAAAATTCAGTTAGATTCTTCTATTGATAATTGCCTTTTAGTATGTCATTATATTGTACATTAGTCATTGCCAATTCTGTTTGCAGTTAATTTTAAAAACATTGATTCAAGTTTCTCTATCCACAGAGTATCTGATTGATTGAAGATCATGAAGGAGGGTTGTGGGATGCAGAATTTTCTAAATTCACCTGGAAGCCTGGAAACCTCTCCGCCCAGCCACAAGGCCCTGGCCCACACCCTGCAGCAACCAATCTGGAAAACCGACTCCAACCTCTGCAGCAATAAGCCCCAAGTGTTAGGACTTGGTCAGTGACTCACAGCTTCATCATTTTCAGTCCTTTCCATGTGGAACCAAATGCTGGGAAAGCCAAATATGTTCCCCTAAGTAATCACTTAGGACGCCCATCTTCCTATCAGCTTGTCTCCAGCCCCCCCCACATCACAAGCTCTGGGCAGGACATGCCTTCCTTTTTTTTGCCACCAGAAAGGGTCCCCGCTCTTATGTGTGGCCTGAGTCTCAGCCTGATGTGAGTGGTGGTGGCTGACTCCCGTGCTCTATACACAAGTTCTGAGTAAATAGTGCTTGTTCTCATTTGTGGGGGGGTGTGTGTGTCATTTTTCATATCTACAGAGCTTAGTATGGCAGGAAGCAGATAAAACTCATGATAATGTTCCCCATGTTATTTTAAAACTCACACTTATTAATCACCATTTTTTAAGTTGAGACATAATTCACATACCATAAAATTCACCCTTTGAAAAGTGTAGAATTTAGTGCTTTATAATCTATTCACAAAGTTCTGCAACCATCGGCACTAATACCAGAACATTTCATCACCTCAAAAAGAAATCCCATCCCCATTAGTCTCTTCTATTCCACCTATGCTCAGGCCGTGGTCACCACAAATCTACATTCTGTCTCTACGGATATGCCTCTTCTCAATATTTCATGTGACTGGAATCATACAATAAGTACCCTTTATGTCTGGCTTCTTATACTGAATATCATGCTTTTGAGGCTCATGTTTTAGAATGTATCCATAATGTACTCCTTCATTTGGTCTAAGAATTTTTCTTTTTAAGCCATAAGATTTTATGTACATTCACATGCCACCAGGGTTTTTGTTGTTGTTTTTAATGTAAAATATATATTTTCCCTTTTAACCATTTAAAATCTACAGTTGACTACCATTAAGTACAGCTTCCCTGCCTGACCCCAACTTACCGCACTCACCTGGAGCTGCCAGTAGGTCCAGAGGACACAAGCCCAGCCATGCTGCCCTTCCTTGGAACTCCCAACGTCATCCAAACTGCCCATGACCCCACTATTAGAGTCTCTCATTGTAGCAAAAAGAACTCTGGACACAGAGAGACTTTAGTGAACAGGGCAGCTGCAGCCAGGTAAATTGTTGTGCTTGGGACAAGGAAGCAGTGGCCTGGGACCTGCAGTCACCCAGGGGCCCCATGAGGTACAGTGCTCGTCTCCTGAGGGCATATTCTGCTGAGGTCCCTGCAAGGGCCCTATGGAGGAGAACCAGTGAACACTTAGGGACATCTCTTGTCATTCTTTTCTTCCTTCCTTCCTTTCTTTCCCTTTTCCTCTTTCCACCCGGAAGAGGTAAAGCTTGACAAGAAAAAAAGAAATGATTTTCTAGACCATCCATATTTCAGGGCTGCTACATGGACCTGTCATTACTTTCTGAATAAAAACCCTCTAAGGAAAAAAGATGTGCAACGTGTTCCATGAACGCTCTCCTGTGTGCCTGCCCTGCACAGTTCTCCATCTTCCCTTCCCTCTTCCAACACTTCACTCCCCTGTGGGGCCTTTTTCAAGGGTAAAGATTGCTGTGAGTTCCAGCATGATGTCTGCTTCACCCCCTTCATGACTGTCTTGCTGACTCAACAACCTGTGTTCTGGTTTCTCGGGAGCCCTCGTCTGTCTTCTGCTCAGGAACACTGCTCATAGTTAGCAACACCCTCCTGTATTCTTCACTGTTCAGGCCCTGGGAAATCGGCTGTCCTGACTTTAAATATAAGAAATTGCTATCTTCTACTGCTGTGGTCAGAAAGCTGGGGGTGTTGTCCAAGGCTCTCAGAGGTGTTTTGCATCTTCCCAGAATCTCCTCTCACCTCCTTAAGAAACTCTACTACCAGGACACCTCCAACAAACACCCTCCATTAGGTGCTGAGCTGTGAATATTTCCAACCCAGAAACATCACAGCCTGTGCTTTGCATCAGGGAAAACCCTCCCCTCTACCTCCAGTCCATCCAAGTTCCCCCCCCCATTCTTCAGCTCACACAGCCCACAGATGGTTTCTGAGTCTGTTCAGCAGGTGAGGTCCCATAGGTGTCAGGTCCTGAGTCTCTTCCAGCCACCATGTTCCACCCAAACCTACATGACGAGTCCACAGTCCTCTGAGAGTGCAGAGGCCCCTCCCATGTACCTCTTCTGGCACTGTTGCTGGATCTCTTTCCTCCTTAAATCAGGGCAAGGAGCTTGGTTTCTCTGGGTCTGTGAGTGGGGAATGGTAGGAGGAGACGAGTGGCCTAGAGAGTCCAGTCCATTCTGCATCTTGTGGATCCATGACCCTGGTGGGTGGAAACAGAGCAGGTAATGGGACAGCGAAGCTCTTGGCCTGCTTAGTGGGTCGGGATTTAGGGCACATTCAAGTGGAGGCTGAACCTACTGGAGAATGTTGGTCAACACACAGTTTCTGCATGTGAAGGAGCTGAACCAGTTCACCAAGCTCTCTCATAACTAACATCCATTTATAAACACTCTTACTTCTGGCAACAGGGGAAGGGCAGACGATGTTCCAGGAAACTCTTCCCTAACCTCCTGGGAACATTCTGCCAGGATCTTTGTATTGCAACCAATGTCTGCTTTGATTAATGCCGGGGTCCAGCCCCAGCAGGTCCAGGGGTCCCTGAGATGGAGGCACCGGCGTCGGCGAGAAATAAGTAGACGAGGCAAGGGGGTGAGTGCAGGAGCTTCTGTTTACTTTATTTTTGACATATAATTTCTTATATAGGATTGTCTTAAATAATAGCATCAGCATTTTTTACATAACTCCTACTTTAGGCTCATTATCTCATTTCTACATCTATACACAGAAACATTAGCGAGCATTGTTCCGTCTTAAGATCTTTTCACATAAACAGGATGTCTAGGTCTAGAAAGCTAATTATTCTTTTCTACTTCAGCTAGCAGCATATATTGGCCTGTGTCCCAGTGCTCTCATTACCTTGTTCAAAACATATTGTGCAAAAATACAATTCTATTTTCTACGTAGGGCAATCTAGTTTAACTTTCATAGTTACATATAATTCATTCATAAAATATTTACAGTAAATTCCTTCTGCTTCTCTCTTTTTCCTCCAATATACCGGAGAGGGGGCACACCACATAATCCACCATTTGGGGGCATCCTGTACATAATACCCCACTATTTGCTTCCCTTCTTTATCCCTTATTTCTTCTTTGGGCCATAGCTCATCTAATTCTTCCTTTAAGCTTCTACTCTTTAATGGAAACATTCCTGTGTTGCCTGACCAAGGGACTTTTTCCCAAAGTAAATTATTTAAAGTGGGTATAGCTACTGTTGTGGTTACAGGGGTTGTTGTGGTCTCATACCGAGGGGGATTTGGTTTGTAATACTTCCATCTTCTTGGCTTAAACCCTCCAGAGACCCCCTCAATTTTTAGCAAGAATATTCCTAGAATCAGAAGAGATGCTTTCCGCAGCCCACCAGGAGAGGAGCTTTGCTTCCTCATGCCATAACTTCTCGCCGAGCTTTGTTCAGGCAACAGTTGGCAATGCTGGATGGCTTCCGGCATCTCCCCCTTTTTTTTATTTTTTAAAATTGCAGCGTAGGCTTCAGCTTTAGATTCCCTTAAGGCCCTTTTGAGAATTCTGAAAAGAAGAGGAAGTGAAATACAAAGCAAAATAAGTACAAATAATGTCATTCCAAATGTAATCATAAGATTGATAAATGATCCATGTGAAATAAAATCACTTAAACTGGAAAATAAACTGTCAGCAGTATCAGAGGGGTCATCTTCTGTCAAGCTAGAACTAATATCTCGTATCTGATCATGCAATTGGGTAAGATCAATACTCAAATCTGAGGAATTCCAAATACTTTGAATATGTGTTTTAATTTTGTCCCAAGGATATTGGCTTTCATTCTGTTTCAAAGGAGTAACACAAATCCATTTAAATCCTCCATGGCAACGAGAAGTCATCCTTACTTTCATAGCCATCAATTCTTGTCCTATATGTAAAATAGCTTCTTCTAACACGTCTACCTTCGCTTCCAACTTTCTATCAATAGCCTCCTGCGTAGCTAATGCTAAGGTAACATTCTTAGTTAATGTGTTAACATAATGAGCTGTATGGGTTTCTTTAACTAATGCATATACTGATAAACTTAAACTGGCCATAATAGATATCAATGCTGAAATTCCTAAAATCAAAGCAACAACAAATCTCTTAGGTCTAAATAATAATTCCGTCTTTTTTAACACCTCTAAACTATAATCATCATACCAGGATCCATTAATGTGTACAGGCATCATAATATAAGGAGGTCTTTTAAACAACATAATAGTTTGTACATTCATTAAGGGATTTATACATGCAGTCAAAATACAATTCTCATATTTAACCTTATATTTTCCATCTTCTTGATTAACAGTTAACTTTTTTGCACTCTTAGAGACCAATAATACATAAGGAGCTGGCACGCAAGCTTGAGTATAATATGTACTAGTAATATTGCTAGGTCTATGTAGTTCAACTGGAGCACTAGAGGCTACAAGGTGCCACAATTCCGTTTGAGGGTGAATTTGTCCATTATATTCATGCGTCAAAAGGGATGGCACCCATCCTTTGGAATGCCATCTATTTATTTTAAATTTTTCAAGGATGATCCCTGGATACCATCTATAAATTGTTTGTAATTTATTTAAATACGGTCTATTATTTTTAGTAGGATCTGGAGATCCCCATTCTTTTACAAATGTAGGAAAATTTTCAACTTCAATATTACTTTCTATTCCATAAGCACATTGGATCCATTTTGGGAATCCAGAATATAAATCTACATATCCCCATGTACCATAATAATTTGGAGTCTGTTTTTCACATTTTTCCCAACGTGCCAGGGGCTTAGCAAACCTTTGAGTTTGAGAGTTTCTCCCAGGAGATTTTAATATAAGAGACCATAAATATCTACGAGGATGTTCTCTCTTATAGAATGGGATTGGAGAATCAGTTAATTGTGCCTTTAAGACGGATGTTACACAGCCCTTCTTATTAGTTCCTAAATATGGAGAAGTGACAGATAGCAAAAAACAAATTGGGACATCCTCAGTGGTATTTTTATAAGTATAATTATAAGTAGCAGCATACTGATTATAAACATAAGAGCTATAAGTTCCTACCAACAAATTGGGATTACTAGAAGTTACTGGAACATCAGGACCATTCCACGTTAATAATTGCAAAATAGGAGGGTCGGGAATATAAGCCCAATAAGCATCTCTCACTGTGGAGGGGGAGCCAGCACATAATATTACCTGCGAGGAGATCAATGCCAAAAATGCCAATAAGTAATTAGATGGACTCAAATCAAGATTTTGTGCAACCAGGAGATCCTCCGCTTGAGCAGAGAGCCGCTTTATTTGGCCCCAGGAGATAGGCAGCGCATTCTCAGAAGCTCCTGCACGCACCCCCTTGCCTCATCTACTTATTTCTCGCTGACGCCGTTGCCTCCATCTCAGGGACCCCTGGACCTGCTGGGGCTGGACCCCGGCAGATTAAGAAGACATTGGATGATTTGAAGATACATT
Source organism: Kogia breviceps (assembly GCF_026419965.1). Lineage (NCBI taxonomy): Eukaryota > Metazoa > Chordata > Mammalia > Artiodactyla > Physeteridae > Kogia > Kogia breviceps. Next base: position 36,089 of record NW_026711575.1, on the reverse strand, counting down.
TTGGTAATGTAGAAAACTACAGTACTTCAAAATTAAAATCTTATTTTATGATTTACAATCTACTGTACTTAGATGACTGATAAATTGTTTAATGAAGGCATTGGTACAAATAAAAGCTGAGAGCTAAAGAGTTTTAGCATTGCTTTCTATTTTCATAAATTTTACATTATGGTCTAAAACTGTGGCATGCTTAACTATTTGTCCATCTATCTCTCCTTCTCCCTCTCTCCGTAGTTTTAAGATGTTTGTCACTATTTGGTAGGTGCCAGTTCTTCTGTAACACGCACACTTCATTGTGTAGAAGTGGTAACGTTTGTTCACAGGAGCGTAAGTGAGGAGGTGATGTGCGGGCGGGCTTGGCCACTGCAATGTGGTGAAAGAAGGGCAGGCATTGTCCAGGAGGGCTGAGCCCTGGCCCCTAGGCTCCTGCTTTTATCCAGACATCTGGGGCGCCCTGAATCTCTCTTGACCAAGTAAACAGGGGGCCTCAAAAAGGTCTGTGAGCAGCCCTGGCAAGGAGCCCTTCAGGTACTTCTCTCCATTTACATCGTGGGCATGGAGTCCTCTCAAAGATCTTCAAAGTTCTCAGTTCTTCTGATTTTTACAGTGTTCGCTTTTCTTCTTGCCAAGGATGTCATTAACTAAATTAGCCTATGTATGATTAATATGAAAATATATTATTGATATATTAATAAATATTATTATATTAAAATAATATCAGTATATCATATTTAACATTTTATTTACATTATATGTCCATATATTTATGTAGTAGTCTTTTATTATAATAAATTAAATTAATAGATATAAATAAGCTATTAATATGAATACATATTACACCTGCAAGTCAGGATTTGCCTCCTGGGTGCTCAACTCTGCCCACTGAGCCACACTGTTTGCCTGATAAATTGAAGACTTCAGGGAAAAGTGAAATGTGAGGGGGAGGTGGGCAGAGAAGACCCAACCTGCAATCACAGTGAAGAATGAGGTGTGTTCTCAAGACCAGCTTGAACTACACACTCTTAGTGCGGGGAGTGGATGCAAACACCGTCGCCCGCCCCGTGCGCCCTGTCTGGAGTGGGGGGTGGAGGAAGCCTCGTCCAGGTATTTCTTCTCCGGCTCTTCCCACTGGAGCCCCTCTCCTCCCCAGCCTCTGCTGTGACACTTGTGTTTTGCCACGTGGAGATGGATTTACCCCTTCCCCACTGTTCTTCTCCCTCCTGTCTCTCTTTTCTTTCCCTTCCTTGAGGCTCTCAGCCCTGCTATCAGCCAGGCTGGGGCCCACAGCCAGTCATAAGCACCTTCCCTGCAGCCAGCGAGCTGTCCTTACCCCATCTTTCTCCTTTCAGAGCTGGGATAACTGGGTACCTGCTGTCACTGGTGACTTTCCCTGTTGTTAGTCTCCCCCCGCCAGGTGGTCATATGTGCAGAACAACTAAAGGCACCTCTGACTTTCCCCGGGTGTGCATGCTTGCACCGATTGGAGGTTTCTAAGTCTTGCCACCTAAGCACAGGCTGTGCGTTGGTTTAAGCTATAGCCCCAAAATACAATAAGAAAATAACTCCCCTGATAAGATTGGCGTGACTAAATATATTCTGAACTTCATTGAGCCTGTCCTCATACACTCAGTTTACTACAGCTTTAGAGGTTTTTAACTTCTACTCAGGTTTGCAAAGATTGGTCACTGAGAAATTTATTAGCTGTCATTGTTTTCCAGATGGCAGCATAAACAAGGACTAAAGGTAGAAACACCTGCAAAATATGTAATATGGTCAAAATTGTCCTACTACTTTTATAATATTATTGTTTAACAATCCAGACAAATGAGAAATGCCAGAGAAAAGTCAAATATAGATATGTTTTCGTTCAGCCAAAAAGACGAGAGTGAGAAGTGAGCTGAGGAAGCTGGCCCAGTATGGGTGGTGGGACCAGGCAGTTGAGACCTTATGCAGGCAGCTGTAGCGGCAGCTCTACCACGTCCTCCATGGGGCTGGTCTCTCAGCCCCCCCAGACGGACAGCTTTTCTCGGGAAACTCAGTGTAAGCATGTCAGCTATTCATCAGGCACTTCTTTGCCTTCACACGTGAGCAGGACCATTGTAGACACAAGGTGTACAAATTGGAGCCTCTGCAGTCAGTGGTCTGTGCTCTGTGCTCTGTGCTCTCCTCAACTGAGGCTGCTTCTGGTGTCTGTCACAGCACCTATACCACGTCCTGAGTGTCCAGGCTTACAGAGGTGCTGCTTGAGACTGGGCGGTGACATTTCCATGTCTAGCATGTAGCAGGCGTTGCATGAACATTTACTGGGGACAAGGAGGCTAAACTGCACAAGCATCTACTCCTAAGCTGCTTCACACAACTTGTGACTGCAGTTGAGCTCCAGAGGCCTCACTGCGTGTGGTGGGCGCTAAGGCTCTCACAGCCTGTTTCATCTGCATGTTCTTTTCCCCCTGGTAATATGACCCGTTTACCTTCTCCTCCGAGCGGTTTGCATAGACCAAGTGGGAAAGGTCAAAGTTGTTCCAGGCTTGTGGCAGGCTGTTAAGGCTCAACTACACGGAAAGCTCATGAGAGGTACTCTATCACGTGGGGGTGGCTTTCAACAAGATTTGTCAGAGTGCCGCCCCCCTCAACAAGCGTATTCACTTTTTGTATAAAGGTTTTAGCCCAATAGTCTGCTCAAAAACTCCAGAACGCACATTGTGTGCCCTTTAAGCCCTTTGCCCTTGCCTGCGGCAAGACTTCTCAACCTGGGGATTAAAGGCATTCGGAGACGGATAATGCTTCGTTGGGAGAGCTGTCCTGTGAGTTCTGGGATGTTGAGCAGCACCCTTCGCCTCTACCCACTAGCATCCCCTCAGGCGTGACAACCCAAAATGTCTCCGGATGTAGCCACCGGTCCTCTGGGGATGGGCGATTGGGGAAAAATTGCCCCAGCTGAAAATTATTTCTCAAGTGGCACCAGTAGATTGAAAGAACCAAAAAAGCAAGAGCAAAAATGACAACAGCAAATTACTCACCCAGATTTGCCCAGTGATGGAATTATGACAAACTGAAGAATAGGCTTTCATTGTGTAGTATCTTCAGGCTATTTTTGGATGCTTTTGTGCAGAGCGGACTCCAAGTCCTCCATCCCTTAGTGGTATTTGGCCCAAGGCCCCAAGATGCCTTTAGCTAAAGTGTGTTTAATGTCACGTTTGGTTAATATATTCCCCCAGATTTGCCCCTCTGTGTGTCTGCATCAACAGCGCATGTCTACTTAGATTATGCAATGTGAGAAACCAGAATCCTCACTATTTCAGCCGCCTCCATGATAACAACTCACAATGATCCGAAACTAATTTTACTGACAATAGTGACACTCTGCTACGAGAATATGCAGTAAATATGAGGACACGATCTATTTGACAGTAATCATTCAAAATGAAGTTAAAGGACTTTAATCATCGTGACGGTTTACCACCAAAATCAGGTAGTGTAGCATGTTAGGTGGCGCAGCAGGGTGAAGATGACAAGACCGGTATCTCTAACCTGTTCCCCACTGACTCATCTCTAAAATATGGGGCACCACTCGGAGTGCACACGGATGTGCCACCCACACCTCTGGCCCAGAAAACAGTCACTGCCCAGCCGCTGGAGTGCCGTCAATAGGCAACTTCCAGCCAAGATCCCCTCAGGCAGCCCCACCCATGCATGGGTCCCTCTCAGGGCTGCCACACACAGTGGTCAAGAGCAGAGGGGCACTTACTACACCTGTGATGGCCACATATGCTTCAGAGCCCCCATGGGCTGAGCCAAGGCTTCCTCAGGGCCGGACAGCTGCTCAACTATGCCATCTGGCCAATCCCGCTCCCTCTCTGCCCTGTCACAGAGGTTGACACCTAACGTGCACCCTGCTTGCCACAATCCATCTTAATATTCACTTCCAGAGAAACTGACTTGTGACGGGGGGAAAGCAGTGATGAGAGAGATTTGGGAGCTAGACTGCCCCGTAGTTGACAATAACAAGAACCCCTCCACAGACTAAGTGGAGCACCCATAGTGTCTGAAATAGGTGAAGCTCCAGGTGTGCAAACTCTCACAGGTGACAGGGTAGTAATTGCTAGTCACCATCGAAACAAGCAGGGGAGCTTCCGGGTAGAAAGAAAGCAGAAAAAGCTGAACCCCCCACCCAGACCCAGAATTTTGATAAAAGTTATTTTCACATATTGAGGTATGGGGAAGTCGTCTGGCTTATATAGGAGTTAACTTGAATGTTACACATACTAAAACAACCTGCGTGGCCTATCAAACATACACTGTGCTTCTGCTTTTTTTTTTTTTTTTTTTTTGTGGTACACGGTCCCCTCACTGCCGTGGCCTCTCCCGTTGCGGAGTACAGGCTCCGGACGCGCAGGCTCAGCGGCCATGGCTCATGGGGCCAGCTGCTCCGCGGCATGTGAGATCCTCCCGGACCGGGGCACGAACCCGTGTCCACTGCATCGGCAGGCGGACTCTCAACCACTGCACCACCAGGGAAGCCCCTGTGCTTCTGCTTTAATTATTAAAGAAAAGAGTGCATTGACCAGAAGTAAAAAATGTCCATGTTAAAAATAAAGATGAAATGCCTCCCTTCCGGGAACGCCAGTGCTGAAGCTCCTTCAGTAATAAGCCTCACTTCCCAGGTGCGAAGGCCATGCTGACTCGCTGTGTATGGGCTGATCTATTCTTTATTTGCTTGTTTTGTTTTTGTTTCTGTTTTTTTTCCCCTGAAATCTTAACAGAATGTATCCCTGACTTGTTTAATGTTCTTTGTTCTGACAATATATAAAGCTGTACTGAAAACCATTCTTCCCTGGGACAGTTTCTCAGAGCTATCTGAGATGCAGGCTATAGTTCACAGTGTGGCTCAAATAAGACGCTTTTCTATTCCTATTATAGATTGTTTATTGATTATTTTCATCAACAATGTATTTGTTAAGGCCGCCAGGCTCCGAGTCCCAGAGAACATTAGTCAGCCATCCACCAGAGGTCTGCTAGTCCGTGGGAGGTTAGGGCCGTGAGAGGGCCCTAATGTAGTCGTGGAATTCAGGAGGATGCCCCAGAGCGTTGGAGCCCACACTCTCCTGACCCCTGTGAGCCTGCAGAAATGGCCAACCCTCCCTCTGGAGACCAGGTGCCGCCCCTCCGTTCTGTTCGTGCAATGAGGATGAGTGCTTCGTCTCTTCTTCCTGCTCAACTTCCGCCCTTTCAGCTACCAGCCCTGGGGAGAAATTGGTAACCCCAAACAGCCCCCCAAATTGCTGCAGTGCTCACATGAATAGTTGGAGGAAGTAGTTGAAGAAGCAGGAGTGAGATTTCCCTGTAGCCGGAAAAGTGAGGCCAGATGCATCACCAGCGGGTAACGACCGCAGCTGCCACCGTCCCTTTGGCCTGCCAGGTGTAGGGGGTCTGCCGGCATCTTGCTAAACCTATTTTTCCCCATTCCCTGGCCTTCCCTAACATCACCCCTTCACCTTGAATCATGTTCAAGAAATTTGATTGAAAAGAAAATGTGTTCAGCTACACCCAGTGGAAAACCTGCTATTAAGGGTATTAAGAACAAGTAGAACCATTCCCAGCCATTGAACCACAGCTTCATCCAATCGTGCCTAAGAAGGAACCAGGTAAATGAGTGGGAGGCCATGAACAGATGGAAATCTCTACAGTGACTGGAGAGTTACTCTATTTAGAAAAAGATAAGGGTCTTTTTATCCAATCCCAATGTTATTCCACACACAAAGAGGTAATAAAAGGCCATTTTTCCACACTAGCAGGTGGATAAAGGAGCCATAAAATTTGTACTCAGAGGAGTTGATATCACGTGTCTAGGCTTAGCTTCTCTAGGAGCTAAGCTTTGTTCCACTGCAGCACATAGGATTGTTGCAATTGAGGCAGAAGGAAAACAGCTTGTTCTGGGTGCTGCAGTCATGAAGATGTCTGCAGATGATGCTGAGAAAGTCAACTCAGCAACTGGCATTGAAACATATATTATTTAAAAGATGGGTTGTGGCACGTAAAAGCATATCAATAAGCCTCAGAAGGAATGCACTTGGGCTGCACATGGACGCGGGGCAATATCTGTGTTTGTTTGGGTGTGTGACAGCATGACGACCACGCCCCTGTGAGTATGCTGAGTAAATTCAATACATGCCGAAAAGAGAGCCCACCAAACAAACAAGTGTTGCCACCTTGCTTGGAAAGAGTGCAGACGAGCTGCCCCTGTGTCCTCTCCTAGCCATCAGACTATAACTCTCCCGAAAGGGCTTCATGACCCAGCCAGTGTGCTGGTGGGACTGCGAGAATTCTCAGTGTGTCAGCTGAGGTGCCCTCATGTGAGCATCTGGACAGGACCGAGCGGGGAAGAGTCAAGTGTCAGGGCGCTGAACTGGCTGGGGGCTTCTCTCTCGGCATACCTGCTGAGTCAGAGCCCCTCTCAGCCCTTCATGGTGGAGAAGGGAGATGAGGAGACGCCTCAGCCACTACACACGGACAGGCAGCTCCCAGCTCCTGCAGACTTCCAAAGCCTCATGCTATGAACTGACTTGTAATAACTTTGTTTTGGTCATTAATGTACTAGATGTTTTTAGTAGGGGCAATCTGAAAACTGGTTATTACCACCCATTTCAGTAATGGAATTAGCTGCGCTGGAGACAGCCTACAGTTTAACCTAAAGTTTACAACGAAGTTTTTGCCTCAAAGTTTTAAGGAATTCAAGACGAGACTAGAATAAGACAAGACACCACAGAAACTGCTTGGTGACTAGGCTTTATATTCACTTTAAAGGAAATTATCTCTGAAAACTTAGATACATTTAATTATGCATATTGTTATTAGCATGAAGGTGAGAGATAGAAATGAAATATGAACCTGGATATGCTTATAGCAGTATTATGTGGTTCTTTGGAAAGCTTTCTGCAGTGTTCTCAAATAGCAGTGGAGAACCCCAAAATAGGAAATGGTGACCCCTCAAAGTCATGCTGTTTCCTGACAAAAGCAAGCTGCAAGGCAACACAGAGTATTTAAGACAAGTAAAAATGAAGCTATATTATCTGTGAGTAAATAAAAAAAATATATATTTTTTATGTTGGAAGAATATATACAAATGAACCATGGATACCTTGATACGGGTGAACGAGAAATTGTGCTTTGACTCTGAATTATCCAGTTTTGTTTGCAAGTGTGTACTTGAAACTCAGGATGAACTTGAACAAGAGTGTACACTGTATTTGAAAACACACGCACACACGCCCAACTTTACATGTGATTACATAGAAATGTCTTATCATACAGCCTAGAGTCAAGTCAAATAGTAAGTTACGTGGAAGAGAATGGGTCTTTATTTAAGAATTAAAGACAGAACACACTCGAAGCACAAATAATGAAACCCTCACTGTACAATAGTCACTAGAACATTCCTTGAGCACTCGCTGGGTTTAAGCCAGCCTGAAAATCAGTTATTTGTCTAAAATGAGTGAGAATTTATGCCAAGTTCCTAGAAAACTCATATTTTAATTAAGTTGACTGCCAGTATCTCTCCGGGGAAGAAAATGTACATTTTATTCTCAAAACTCGTTTAGGCCTGTTCTATCATGAATTGGTCCATTAAAAACACAACTCCCAAATCAGTATTTGAAAATACCATTTTTGCATACCTGAAATCTTCCTCCTTTTTGGAGCTTTTTATTTTTCTGTCATGTGTTCAACAGAGTGTAAAGTAAATACAGTCGAGTCCGCAGCAGGAACCGCTACTCAGGGGGCTCTGGGCTTCGGTCATCACTAGAGTTGAAATGACAAAGAGCATGTTTGATGCAGAACCCTAAAGTCATTTTGGTACTGGATAATCTGGATCTACAGAAAGCACATGATAGCCTGATACTGTTTCCTACATCTGCCACAATTTAAAATAATTTTCTAATATTTTATTTTCTATAACCTGAGATTGGGAACGTTGAGGAGAGAGTATAAATATAACTATTTACATAACTGATTCTAAATAGAGTATAATTAGAAAGTATAATTAGACGTGAGTCTAATTCACCTTCATATCCTAGTTCCTGTGGCTCTCAGTAGATAAGGCTCAGGTTACATTCCCGGCTCATTTCTACAGACTGGAAAGTAGGTAGCACCTTCAACCAGTTTAAAAAACAGTTCACTGGTTTGGTTTGTTGTTTTTGTTTTTTAACCAGTTCACCACACTTGGGCAGGAACCTAAATAGTTTGGTGCATAAATGTATTAAGTGCTGGCCATTATCATGGGAGAGTAATTTTAGAAGGTCACAAAGCCATTTAAATAGATCTGTATTAAGTATTTACAAATAATCACAGGAAGAGACATTGCCTCTCTGTAGATCGAGATTATGCAATAATGAAATGCGTTTAGAGTTTTGTGTCATAAATACTCTTTGCCACTTTAATTTTTGGTAATGACAAAAGTCTGCCTGTGAGCAGCCCTAAACTAGTTTATCCTTTGACCCTGGCCAGACACATAGACTTTATGTAGTTAGGTTTACTTGTCCGGTTGGAAACAAAACAAAACAAAACAAAACAAAACAAAACAAAACAAAACTTGACCTAGCTGCTCACAAGTGGAAAACAAAGTATTAGACCTTAAAATGTTCCAGTAGAGTGCAGATCAAACACTTCTGATTCTAGAGACTTCATAGAAGGTTTCTAAACCCTTTCAGCCACCAGTCGCTCTTGATTCTGAAAACTTCCTTTACTAGGTACTGTTCACAATGGAAATGTGTTGAAATCACTGAAGCTATGTTCTGCTCCAGTGCCCAAGGATCTCTACAGACTAGGAAAAGTGACAAAATATTCTGAATGGTTAAATCCAGGGCATTTAATTTTATTTGAAAAAAATCTGTGCACAAACTCTTTTATACTTGACTTCATGGAAGACACAGGCTCCCTGGGCTCCCTAAGCTCCTCAGATTAAGATCTTCTGACCTGGGGGTGAAAGAAAACAAAGGCACCCCTGCCACCCTCCCCATTCAGACCTCTGGTCCCACGTCAGCCACACCCGTGGGAAGGCAGGTGGACGCTCAGCACACGTACTGTCCCAGCTGCACGGCGGTCAGACGTATTATACGAAGCAGATCCGCCACACTGCACCTCTGCTTCTTACATTCTGCTGGCCCAGAAGGAGATTTAGAAAAAGCACAGAGGAGAACGTCAACTCAGCAGAGCCTCTGGAAGCACAAGGGACTGGAGAAACAGGAAGCACAAATTACCCAGGGAATGACTGACTTCTGACGGTGTTGTTGATAACAGATGGGAGTGAAGCCTTCCTGCTCTCTGCTGATGGCATCTCTGTATCTGCAGGCACTTTCTCTTTGCAACTTCTTGACAGAAAGCCGATCTCTTCTGTCGTTCATAGATCGTCTTCTCCTGCTGTCACCCCTGTAACCTAGGACTGTAAGCTGATTGATTCATTGGTTGTTAACACTTCTATAAACGGAGATCTAACTGCCAAGAGTTCCAAATCCCAGTGGTCTGTGAGGTCCCACCACCAATTCACTCCCAAGAGTCATCTCTGAAGTAGGTAAAAATGCCACAAACCCAAGATTGAAGATACTGCTGTAGGAACGTGAAATAACTTTAGAACCTTAGAAAGTCTAATTGTAAAGGTATTTGTTTTCCTTTAAATCCTGATAAGAAAATGACCCTCCTGTTTATCTTGTCTAAAGAATAAAGAGGGACAGGTACTCACTGAAGAAAAGCTACAAAATTTGAGACTGAAGAATGGAATTAAAAGAAAATGATCTCATGCAGAATAAGTACTCTGGGTTTGAGAAGTTGAGAGGAAAAAGAAATTGATTCAAGAAAAGACCTATTATTAGAGCTGAGACCATATGCCATTTAGTCAAATTTCTTTTTCTGAAGCCCAGATTGCCTTGTTCAGACTTGTACAGATACAGGGCTGCAACTATCTTCTCTGCTGATCTCCAAAGAGGTCCACAGCCACCACTCCAGAGCACCGCATTGTGCAGCACTAGAGATGCTCAGGACTCTGTCCTATGTATATCACTGGGGAGTACTCCCAAAGGGTCCATCCACTGGGCCTAGCTCTACATGTCTTTAAACACACTTTAAACCTCTGAAGAGAGCTCTCTTTTCTCTCACATGAAATATCCCCTCACATGTCACATCTCCTCACTGTCAACATGGCTGCTGGTTTTACAATCAGTAAAAGATATGGTCTCCTGACTAATATTTCTTATTATAATAAAATCAATGATTTTATACAATATCTTACTGGCATTATTAATATGTCACCTGCAGGGAAAGAATTCAAGTGTTAAGGCAAATAATTGTCCTCCTAGCCATATGAATTATCTAATTATTGTCTCAACTGATAATGAATGTACAGAGCCTTTTCACAGGGAAAAATGGGGAAAAAGTAAGAAAATTAGATCAAGCTTAACTCATAAAATTAGCAGCGGTAGATGTTCTTTGAAAGGAAGAACACAAAGGATTATGATTCTGAAAAGTGATTCCAAAGTGAAAGAAAATAAGCAAAGCCACCAGAAAATTCTCATGAGTAGACATTTTAGAGAAGTTGGATTACCTTCCTGGTAAAAGAAATTTGACTTTCATTCCATTGGTAAAATCGTGCTATAACTTTTAATCTTTAGCGGTTTTTTTAAAAAAATTAATGTCCACATTTCTGAGAAGTTGATAATACATGTACAAGGTTCAAGAACTTAAAAATATTAAATACTTTCTATTGTAATCTGCCCCCCGCCCTTGCCCAGGACTCCCTGTCTTCAAAGTCAGCCAGTGTGGTTGATTTCCCAGGTATCATTCCAGAGTGTCTTTTTATGGGTATACAAGCAAATGTGAATATATATTTTTCCTTCACCCCACATTTTAATACATAAATAGTTTTATAATGTTTCGTTATATCTTCCTTATATTCAGTTGACAATATCTGGGGAAAAAAAAATTCTATTAGGACGTTGTTTCCTACCAAGCAGTGCACTGAGTGGATGATGTACTATAATGCATGTTGCCAGTACACATTGGGATAAACACTAATATTCAACTGTCTTTTGACATTACAAACAATGCTGCAATGCATAACATTGGCCTATGTTATTCTACTGTGAAAATATGTATAGGATAGTTTCTAAAGGATTTGTAGCCTAAAGTATTTCTAACTGAAATAGCATTTGATAAGATGTTACCAGTAAGATAGCAGGTACTGAGTTTTTCTGAGGGACCTAGAAATGGTCATTTCTCTTTATTTTATTATAAATTCAACTTGTCCTCTACCAGATTTCTCCTCGGTCTGTGTTTGAAAACATTTTCCAACCTCTTCTACCCTTGTGACTTCTCTATAATCTGTTCCTCTTAGCAGTGTCATTCAGTCTCATGCCCACGACAGCCTGACATGGTCTCTAACTGCTTTCTGCATGTTTCTCTTTGTCCATCATTGCTCAACACACTCCACTGGAGATAGACTCAAAATGGCCAGACATCTTGTTGAATATGAAAAAATGGATCATGGATGATTCTGACTCACTGAGCCTGGATGAGAGGAGACATCTAGAGGGGAGTTTAAAGTAGCTGGGGGGAGGAGAAGAGGATTTAGGTTCCATCCATGGAAATCATTCAGGGGAAGATGCACCTGAGCCTTTACATAGGAGCAGGAGAAGACAGAGTTAGAAGCAAGTACTTGCAGTGGCCCAGAAATTACAGCTGAACTGAGGCAGGGACTCCAACGGGAAGAGCAAGGGAGAGAACACAGTGAGTTGGGAGGTCCAGGGGGCGATAATTTGTGGGGCAGGACATCCAAAGGGAAGGAGCTACCCAGAGAGAAAACTCCACCACTGCCTGATGATCCCTCTGAGTCTCTGACGAGTACCAGTCTGAGCACACACAGGTGAAATTTCACAAGGCTGGGAAGGAAAAATGTCTGTGGAAAGAACAATTACTGGAGAACTGCACATTAAATAATTTCCAAAGATCATGTATGGCTGAGAATCCTCACCGGCCAGAGTGAAGAAACCTCCTTGAATACACGAGGCATTCAATTAAGACACCAGAAATTGTGCATATTAGAAGTGGAACTAATCACAAGCCCTAGAATAAAGGATACTCTAGGACTGTACTAAAGGATATTCTAGAACTGTACTAACAAACCTTAAAAATAAGACTCGAAAGGGTCTAAGTGAAATGCAAGTAATCGTTTCCTACCAGAAAAAAAATTTTCAAATTAACACTTTAAAAAACATAGAAAAAAAAACCCACTTCTATCAGCCAGGAAACTCCAAGGGATTTAGGGGCCTAGTGTGAGACCCCAGGTAATATATGTGTATATATATATATATATATATATATATATATATATATATATATATATATATTGCAAATACATTAGAATATTCAAGAAATTGACTACTTTCTGGAAACACGAATTCTCAAGACCAATATTTAAGCAACTAAAACAAAAGAAAAATAAGCAAGGAAGGATATAAAATAAAGTTTATCAACAATTACTTCTAAAAATCACGTATGGGCTATGCAAGTAAAAAAAAAAAACAGCTGACTACAAAAGTAACAAATAGTTTCAGGGAATCAAGAATAGAAGAATAGAGGAAATCTGTATTTTGTGAAAATAATTTAACCCTGATATCAGACATAAATGGTACAAAACAAAACCACACACCTATTTAACCTGTTGGTGGAAATGTACATTGATACAGCCACTATGGGAAACAATATGGCCGTTCCTTAAAAATCTAAAAATAGAACTACCATATGACCCAGCAATCCCATTACTGGGCATATATCCTGGGAAAACCATAATTGAAAAAGACAAATGCATCCCAACTTTCATTGCAGCACTATTTACAATAGCCAGGGCATGGAAGCAACCTAAGTCTCCATCAACAGATGAATGGATAAAGAAGATGTAGTACATATATAAATGGAATATTACTCAGCCAGTATAAGGAATGAAATTGAGTCATTTGTAGAGACATGGATGTAAATAGAGACTGTCATACAGAGTGAAGAAAGTTAGAAAGAGAAAAACAAATATCATATATTAACGCATATAATGTGGAATCTACAGAAATGGTACAGATTAACCTATTTCCAAAGCATAAGTAAAGACACAGACATAGAGAATATATGTATGGACAACAAGGGGGGAAAAGGGAGGTGGGATGAAATTGGAGATTGGGATTGACATATATACACTACTATGTATAAAATAGATAACTAATGAGAACCTGCTGTATAGCACAGGGAACTCTACTCAATGCACTGTGGAGACCTAAATGGAAAGGAAATCCAAAAAATAGAGGATATATGTATACTTATAGCTGATTCACTTTGTAGTACAGCAGAAACTAACACAACATTGTAAAGCAACTATACCCCGATTTTAAAAATCCTATCTTATTAAAATGCTAATTAATAATAAATGAATTGTTGAATGCTAAAGGACATTTTCAGAAATTATGAGATTTCTCAATAGTTAATGAAAAGGCACTGAAAATCCTTTAAAATGTAACAGCTCAAAGAACTAGAATCATTAAAAATGCACAAAACAACTGACTTTCTACTTTTAAGATACAGAAAACATATCTATAAATCTCAACCATAAAAAAGCAACTAAAATTTAAAATAAACATATTTTAAAGGAATATAGAGAATAAGTAGAAAAAAATCAAGTTTACAAATTACCATTTAAAAAGACCAAATAAAAGAGAAAATGCCATGATTCTGTAGAAAATGAAGTATTATAGGGTTATCTACCTTTCTCGATTTTAATTCTATTAAACTTCCAATCAAAATCCTAGTATGTTGTTAAGAAAGTGATTAAGGTTTAGCTGAAAGTCAAGCTAGAATTTTTTTTGAAAAGAATGAGTGAAATGTGCCTTACTAATTATATATATAAAGCAAAATTAAACGTGTGGTTCTAATACGGAAAAAGATAAACTAGGGTCGACTTTAACAAAAATGCACAACGTGAGAGTTGCAAGTTAAGTTTTATTTGGGGCAAAATGAGGACTATAGCCCAGGAGACAGCATTTCATAGAGCTCTGAGAAACTGCTCCAAAGAGGCAAAGGGTAAGGTCAGTATATATGTGATTTTGGTGAAGGGGGAGTACATGCAATCAAGCACATATATTTTTTGCAGAATGGTTCTGTTAGTCTCGCGAAGGTTACTGCTAGTCTCGAGGGCCAGACCTCACCATGAAAGATCTTAGTCTTTTTCTAGATATGAGGGGATACAAGAATTGGGCACATAAAATCCTCTCCTGAAATAATCTAACTATCTGAAGAGCTGTCCAGCCAGTTTACCCAGAGCACAGAGTGCCTCATTTGTGCTCTCCACCCTGAACTCCTTTCACGGGCTGTTGAAGGTCAGCGGCTGCAGCAGCTGCACCAGCACATGTTTTAATCTTTGTCAAGGTAAATGACAAGTGCGAATTGGTAGCTGACACTAGCGTTACCCTAGATGTAGATTGTAGGATGAGAGCCTATATGATAAAGGTATTACAATCAATAGAAGCCATTATGGACCATACAATAAATGGTGATGAAACCCTGGGTAGTTAGTTTTCTTTAAAAAGTATTTACATCTTCACTCAAAACCATACATAAAAATAAATTTGATATAAATTTAAACAGAGGTTTTTAAAAATATATATATGGTTTCTAGATGGGAAAATCTCAAACATATAAAGGATAGAAGAAAAATTACATAAAAATGGGAAACTTCAAGAGGTTAATATTTGTATAAGTTAAGATTTTTAACATTAAAACAATAATACAATTTATTTAAACACAAATAATAAAACAGATCTAAAACACACACACGAATGATGTACACAGAAAATTCCTTTGATTAAATAAAAATACCAACATAAAACGTTGATATCACAAGTGAAAAATAATACAATCCTTTCATCCTTTAGGAAAACTTTTAAAACATGGCACAATTAAATCAAAAATGATGAACAGCCACATACATAAATTCATACATTTCTAGAAAGCAGTTTTTAAAGATGTGTTAATCAACCTCTTGTAATTCCACCCTTAGAATTCTACTACTAACAGGGGGAAAAATGATATGGCGACGTGCTTTTACATAGAAAAGGTATTCAAAGAGTTTACTTTTAAGATGGAAAAATTGTGAAGAGCCCTAAATCTAGACTCTAAATAGCAAGGAAATGTTTGAACTATATTGCACAGGTTCCTGATATAAAATTATTCAGACATTATCATAATGTCTATGAAGATATTTAAATACAGGTCAATAAATGCATCATAGCAGCTACCATTTACATTACGTGTTACATATGTTGAACCCTTAACTTTGGGAATCAATTTTAAATCCTTAGAGCAGGACTGGAAGGTGGGTTGTGTCATCTGCAAATCAGATGCCCAATATTGCATTCTTTCAATGCATTGCTCCCCAAATTACATACTACATTACATTATATATATATGGAGAGAGGGAGAAATCAACAATATTTACATGTGAATTTATTAGGAGTGTAAATATATAAAAATGTAACTAGCTCTTTCTTTGCAATAGAGATGTGCATAATTCTTATTTTCTTGGAACTTTATAAATTTTGACAACACATTGCTCACATAATCAGGGTAAAAGCCAATTTTAAAACCCTGAAACATCCAAAATATAGATGAAAATTTCTGGGATATTATTTCTAATTAGGTAAAGATTTATTGATATTTCTTGGAGTGCATTTATTTAGAGTTGTTTAAACAAGTAAGTTGAAGATGTTGTTAAGACAGTGTGGGGCTCCACCACAAGCAAAGTTGAAAAACTGGCTTTAACCATCTCAGATAGGCAGGCTCATTACTTTTTAAAAATCTATCGTTAGACAGCACAGACTGTGGTGTCTATGGAAATACTAACCCTCCTTTATGGATTTTCATATTTCAAAATGTTGTTCTCCACACCTACTGAAGCTCATACTACATTAGCATTATATTATAATAGTCTATATTTAACTATACAAGAGCCTACATTTTTTTGGTTGCATAATCTGAGAATTGAATTCATTAAGAGAAAATGACTCAATGGAACATGGAAGCCAAGGTAGGCTTTAAACCTTAGTACTCCTTTTTTTCCATAATGTGTTACATTAATTATTTTAAAATAATTATTAAAGTCCCGTTACTTCAATTCCTTCAACTGCAGTTGGTGATCCTTAAGGATCTGCAGATTTAAGGTCATATATGCTCTTTCATAGCCATCTTGGAGAAAGATATTAATACATTGTAAGAGTTGCAACAGGGTATTGCTCTAACATGCCTGACATACAGGGAACAATTTGAACATATTCTGAATCTCAGTAGTGTTCAAATATAATTTTGTCCAGAGAAAGAGTTGGTGAATGAATGTGTAGCTGTACTAAGAGGAACCTATCCAGGTGGAAAAACACCAAACACACACTTGCACACACCTCAAACAACTACCCCACTCACATCAGACATTACAGCTTTTTATGGGATTTCAAATCATCCTTCTCTCCCTGCTTCACAGTCACCCACAAGCTGCAACCCTTCTGCCACCCAGAGTAACCAGCAAACTGCAGGCCCTTTTCAGGATACAGTGCCATACTTGTTATGGGTAAATATTTAACCATTTAGCACATATAATTACACTACAATATTTAATAGGGTTTGTCTTAGTTTGGGCTGCTGTAACAAATATACCATAGACTGGGTGGTTTTGACAACAAACATTCATTTCTCACAGTTCTGAAGGCTGAGGAGTCCAAGATCAAGGTGGCAGCACTTGTCTGGTGAGAGCTGTTTCCTAGAGAGGTATTCTCTGGGTGAAGAGCAGAGAAAGCAAGCTCTCGGGTGTCTTTCTATAAGGGCACTAATCCCATTGATGAGAGCTCCACCCTTCTGACTTAATTACTTCTGGAAGTAACATCACATAACTTGCAAATAACATAACATTGGGAATTGGTCTTCAAAATACTAATTTTCAGGGGACAGAAACATTCAGTCCCTAGCAGGGTCTTATTTTTTTATGTACCAATGACAGTTTTTGAGTATTGGGGCCTAAACCCATTTACCCACAAGCCCTGTGGTTTTGGCTTTTTTGTTGTTGGTTTTCATTTTTAAGTAGATTTTTTTCAGCTTTATTGTGGTATAATCAAGAAACTTTCATACTGTTTTCCATAGTGGTTGTACCAATTTACATTCCCACCTACAAGTGAACAAGGATTTTCTTTTCTCCACATTTTAGCTGACACTCATTCATTTGTGCTTATGAGGGTAGCCAACCTAATGGGTGTGAGGTGATATCTCACTGTGGCTTTGATTTTTATTTCCCTGATGATTACTGATGTTAACATCTTTTCATGTATTGTTGCCCATTTGCATGTCTTCTCTGGAAAAGTATCTATCCAGTTCTTCTGCTAATTTTTTAAACTAAAGTGTTTTTGTTTTTCTTATTGTTGTTTTGCTATTGACGTGTGTGTTTTTATACAATTGGCATATTAACCCCTTATTAGATATTTGCATATACTTTCTACCATTACATAGCATGCCTTTTCACTTTGTTGATGCCTTCCCTTGCAGTGTAGAAACCTTTTAATTTTATGTACTCCCACCTGTTTATTTTGGTTTTTGTTTTCTTTGTTTCTGCTGTTAAATCCAAAACAACAACAACAACCACAACAACAACATTGCCAAGACCAGTGTGAAAGAGCCTATCTCCTAAACTTTCTTGTAGGAGTTTTATGGCTCCAGATCTTAAATTTTTCTTTAATGCACTTTCAGTTGATTTTTATAAGTGGGGCATAATACGGATCCAGTTGTATACATTTGCATGTGGCTGCCAGTTTCTCAAACACAATTTATTGAAGAGACTATTCTTTCTCCATTGAGTATTCTTGGCCCTGTTGTCAGACATTAGTGGACTGTACATGCAGGGGGTTATTTTAGAGCTCTGCGTTCTGTTCCATTGGTCTGTGTGTCTATGTTGATGCAAGCATGATACTGTTTTGATGACTATATCTTTGCATTGTAATTGGAAAGCAAGAAGTGTGATCCCTCCAACTTTGTTCTTCTTTCTCAGGATTGCTTTAGCTTTTCAGAGTCCTCTGTGGTTCCACACAAATATTAAGATTGTGTGGCTTTTTTTTGTGAATAATGCTTTTGGAAATTTGATACATTACATTAATTATTTTAATTACATTAAATCTGTATGTAGACTGCCTTGGGGAGAACAGAAATGTTGCCAACATTAATTCTGCCAATCTATGAAAATGGAATATCTTTCCATTTATTTTGTAAACACATGTACCTAAATCTTTGAGAGCATCTCTGGTTATTTTCTTTATATGAATTGCCAGAAGTAGAATTAGTAGCTCAACCACCATAAATATTTTACAATTTTTAATGCATATTACCAAATAATGCTCCAGAAAAAAATGGTACCATCTACATTTTTCCAATCCAGCATCTAAGAGTGCTTGTCTCACTGCATCCTCACCACCTTTACCTTTGCATTTTTTTCTGACACCTTGCTAGTTAGATATACAAAAAAAAAAGTTACTTT